>NC_133211.1:25553952-25583952 GCF_958299795.1 Porites lutea | reverse complement strand
GTCTTTTTGTAACTACCTTGCGAATATCACAGCTGAATTCAATAGGGCCGTTTATACGAGAGAAAATAAGCTGCGGCTTACTATGGCCGCGGCTTACATACGACGCGAAAGGAACCATTTATACGAGTACGGCTTATATTAGACGGGAACTGCTCGTATAAATGGTTCACGGCTTAGTTCGCGGCCAGGTTGTACTTTTAACAAGCGAAGATTTAAAGTTAAATTCGGCAAACTTACGCTTGCAGAGGTAGCACAGACATCGAGCTGCCCTGCAATCTCAAGCTCGCTGCATATGAGCAGGATTTGTTTTTCTTTTGGGGCACTCCACACATTTCTTTTTTTACATGAATCTCTATCCGCCATTTTCCACGGTGTAAATGTAAACAAAACTCATTTTCCCGCCACTGCAACGCGCGTCTGTCGGCCGTGAAGGTCTGGGATATAATTGATAACAGAGCATGCGCAGCAGTCGTTCACGGCTTCAGCAAGCCGCGGACAACGTTTGAGTGCATTTATACGAACGCTTTCACGTCCAAGGTAAGCCGCGGCTTGGATAAGCCCATCCCAAAACCCCTCGGCCAGGATAAGCCGTGAACATAGATTTTGTACCATTTATACGGGGTTTTCGCGTCTTATGTACGGCTATAGTAAGCCGCGGCTTATTTTCTCTCGTATAAACGGCCCTAATATCAAGAAACCTTCAACAAACACACGTTTCCTGAAGCTAAAGGAATTCATTGAATCAAAACGCGGCAGTAACAATTAGGTTCAAATTCCAATGGTCACAGCTGAATTTGTAAAGAATCATTTGCTCCGACTCTCAACACTGGTACAGCCGTTGGGATTGACAATCTGAGTGCTAAACTCCTCTCTCTTGCAGTTCCAGACCTGTTATAATACCTCATATCTCAAGGACAGTCAATTTGAGCATCTTCTAGTGAATGGAACTTGCTACCAGATAGTGTTAAAACCTCAACATCTCTTTCCTCGTTCAAAAGAAACTATTTGAAGATGGCCTTCTCCAATCTCAGAGAAGTCTGATTCTTTTTATAGAGACTCGTACATGATGTCCATAGTTAGTCATTCTTATTTAGAGGCTCTTCTCTTATATTCTGGTGATTCCTTTATGCTTATTGATCACTTTTTATAATATTTGTATTATGCATATAAATACATATATTTTTGTTGGCATGTATTGTACTTTATAAAATAACTGAGATAGTACGCGTGATCTGATTGGTCAAAAACCTATGGTTTATTATACCGGTAAACCCATAGAAAAAGGCTTTCGGACCACGAGCCATAAACAAAGGGCAGTACATCTTTTCACATATTATACTATTAATGCAGTATATATACTGCCACATTTTAAGCCACTAACTACGGTCGGTATGCCATTACTGGCCTAAATATTACACATATACCGACTAACAAGTTAAGCCGTTACTTATTGGCTTAAAATGTTACAGTATGTAAAAAGTGTAGTCCCAAATTAAGCCGTTAGTTATCGGCCTAAAATGTTACAGTATGTAAAAAGTGTAGTCCCAAATTAAGCCGTTACTTATCGGCCTAAAATGTTACAGTAGGTTATAAGTGTGGTCCCAATTTAAGCCGTTAGTTATTGGCCTAAAATGTTACAGTATGTAAAAAGTGTGGTCCCAAATTAAGCCGTTAGTTATTGGCCTAAAATGTTACAGTATGTAAAAAGTGTGGTCCCAAATTAAGCCGTTAGTTATTGGCCTAAAATGTTACAGTAGGTTATAAGTGTGGTTCCAAATTAAGCCGTTAGTTATCGGCTTAAAATGTTACAGTAGGTTATAAGTGTGGTCCCAATTTAAGCCGTTAGTTATTGGCCTAAAATGTTACAGTATGTAAAAAGTGTGGTCCCAAATTAAGCCCTTAGTTATTGGCCTAAAATGTTACAGTAGGTTATAAGTGTGGTTCCAAATTAAGCCGTTAGTACTAGTTATCGGCTTAAAATGTTACAGTAGGTTATAAGTGTGGTCCCGAATTAAGCCCTTAGTTATCGGCTTAAAATGTTACAGTAGGTTATAAGTGTGGTCCCAATTTAAGCCGTTAGTTATCGGCTTAAAATGTTACAGTAGGTTATAAGTGTGGTTCCAAATTAAGCCGTTAGTACTAGTTATCGGCTTAAAATGTTACAGTAGGTTATAAGTGTGGTCCCGAATTAAGCCCTTAGTTATCGGCTTAAAATGTTACAGTAGGTTATAAGTGTGGTCCCAATTTAAGCCGTTAGTTATTGGCCTAAAATGTTACAGTAGGTTATAAGTGTGGTTCCAAATTAAGCCGTTAGTACTAGTTATCGGCTTAAAATGTTACAGTAGGTTATAAGTGTGGTCCCGAATTAAGCCCTTAGTTATCGGCTTAAAATGTTACAGTAGGTTATAAGTGTGGTCCCAATTTAAGCCGTTAGTTATTGGCCTAAAATGTTACAGTATGTAAAAAGTGTGGTCCCAAATTAAGCCGTTAGTTATTGGCCTAAAATGTTACAGTATGTAAAAAGTGTGGTCCCAAATTAAGCCCTTAGTTATTGGCCTAAAATGTTACAGTAGGTTATATATAAGTGTGGTTCCAAATTAAGGCGTTAGTTATCGGCTTAAAATGTTACAGTATGTAAAAAGTGTGGCCCCAAATTAAGCCGTTAGTTATTGGCCTAAAATGTTACAGTATGTTATAAGTGTGGTCCCAAATTAAGCCATTAGTTATTGGCTTAAAATGTTACAGTATGTAAAAAGTGTGGTCCCAAATTAAGCCCTTAGTTATCGGCCTAAAATGTTACAGTAGGTTATAAGTGTGGTTCCAAATTAAGCCGTTAGTTATCGGCTTAAAATGTTACAGTATGTAAAAAATGTGGTCCCAAATTAAGCCCTTAGTTATCGGCCTAAAATGTTACAGTAGGTTATAAGTGTGGTCCCAATTTAAGCCGTTAGTTATTGGCCTAAAATGTTACAGTATGTAAAAAGTGTGGTCCCAAATTAAGCCGTTAGTTATTGGCCTAAAATGTTACAGTATGTAAAAAGTGTGGTCCCAAATTAAGCCGTTAGTTATCGGCTTAAAATGTTACAGTATGTGAAAAGTGTGGTCCCAAATTAAGCCGTTAGTTATTGGCCTAAAATGTTACAGTAGGTTGTAAGTGTGGTTCCAAATTAAGCCGTTAGTTATCGGCTTAAAATATTACAGTATGCACTGTGTGGTTCCAAATTAAGCCGTTAGTTATTGGCGTAAAGTGTTACATTGTGTGTTGTTGTTGTTATTGGCCTATCATAACGACATCTACGACGAAATCCGTAATCTGAAGATCCCGATTTAATTTTTAATTTTGAAAGTATGCTTGCTTGGCACCTTACCTTACTTTTCTACACCATCGTGTTAGACTCGATGAGCTGTGCGCCGGAGATGTGGAAAGTTGACCTTAGTTTTACGGATTTCGACGCAGATGTCGTTATGATAGGCCAATAACTAACGGCTTAATTTGGAACCACACTCATTACAAACTGTAACATTTTAAGCCAATAACTAATGGCTTAATTCGGAACCATACTTATTACATTCTGTAATATTTTAAGCCAGTAACTAACGGCTTAACTTGCTAGTCGGTATATATGTAATGTTTTATGCCAGTAATAGTATACCGACCGTAGATAGTGGCTTAAAATGTTGCAGTATATATACTGTGATAACAGCATATTAAGCCGTTGTCTAAACGCCCTAAACAAAGCCGGCTATTGATCTGCAAACAATGATTTTAGAAAGGCTAAAAAACAGAACAAGCTACTTACCCAGCCCTTCTTAATATCAAAAGCGTTGGTTTCCACATTTTATTACTGCCATAGCTTTAGAAGTAATAAAGCACAAAGCTGGAAAGCAGTTTACATTTCACGACGATGCCAAATCGCAGAGAAAGACAACAACTGTGTGAATTTCTGGTGTAGAAAGTCTCCAGGAAAACTTAACCATTTGCCAACCAGCAACAAAACGGATAGTTTTAGCATTCTTGATTTATTTTATGTCGAAACTAAATTCCTTATTGAAAGAAATTGTTCCAAAAAGAGATCTCTGATCAAGATATGGTACAAAATCGGCCGCCGTAGGGTGTAAACAACCTGCCAACGATGATGAAACATGTTAGACTTTCGGGCTGGTTTTTTCCAATATTTGCACAAATAATTCGGTGATATCGATGCCATAACCTACCTCAAACCACCTGACTTTACAAATCGACAAATATTAACGCCAATATGTGGCTACGGCAAAGAAACCTTTCTCCGCCACTGACATATTTCCATCGGTCGCTGTGCGTGCATATAAAGTTACATGCGACAACTTCGCCAATGCAGCCACGTCGTTACCGCAGAATTTCTTGATCACAACAAAGTCCAGAAAACAGATCTTACCACTGCGGCTTGTAAAATGTGAATGAAGTCCTCCATTACAATAGCTGCCAGTTCTGTCTGTAGGCACGAAATTCTTACGGATCGACTCAACAAAATACAGTTGCGTACAGTCTGATGTTCAATTAATTTCTACTTCTGTAGTAAACAAACCATGAACGTATTCTTTCATTGTACGTTCGCTTGAATAAAGGTTGACTTTTCCTGTAAAACAGCTTTCATAACTTATCATTTAATGAGTGCAAAAACTCGTGTTTTGAAGTGCTGCTGTTTGTTGTTTGACTGAACTGAGTTTTGAGAAAGTTCAGCGCCATTAAATCGTGAGTCATGATTGGCTTATGATGACTTTAGAGAGAAGACATGACTTGATCACCGTACTAAAACCATATTTTTTACCTAAAAGACTCCATTCTACTAAAAGTTATTTTATAAAAGCAATAGACCACACTTTCTATGGGTTTACCGGCGTGATAACCCACGCGGGATGTTGGGAGAACACTCGAAAAGCTTGTAAATCACTCGCCTTCGGCTCGTGATTTACAAGCTTTTCTCGTGTTCTCCCAACATCCCGCGTGGGTTATCACGCCGGTAAACCCATAGAAAGTGTGGTCTATTGCTTAATTTCATTAGTATTAGATTATGAGTATATACCATTATTGAAATTATTTCTTTTTCGTTTCTTTCTTTTCTTTTTTAATTAGCAGGGCCCGGCTGAAACTACTTTGTGTAATTCTGGTTTTCACCCTGTCTAAATAAAGTCTTGTTGTGGTTGTTGTTGTTGGAGTTGGGCTTAAAAGAAATGGGGGGCTCTTTCTTCCTTTGAGAAGGATGGGGCCCTTGATTGATCGCATGCTTTAACTGTATTATTCTTGTACACTTTCAGCTCGCAAATGGTGGGGAGAAATGCTTTGTGAAATTAATGTAGGGTTTTGCATCGCTTGTTCCCAAATGATGAGCGATCACTTAAATTCTGCCAAAACCAGTCGTTTAAAAAATACAAATTGTACGAGTATTAGATCACAAATGACCTCACGCTCCCTCGAATAGTTCTAAAGTCAGCTTGTGAGTTTGTGAGCTAAAAATGTAGGTTTTTATGGGTTGAAGGCCAAATTCTAAGTGGTTTGAAGCAGTGTTTGAAGTTTGACGTTAAAAATAATCATCGTTGGTCCTTGCTCACTGGTTTCAACCAACGTTCAAATGGGTTCATGTGGGCATTATCAATTATCTGCAGCCACTGCTGACGTGGCAGTTCCCCTGGTAGCATTCAGAATTTCAAGCGAAGAGTTATTGAAACGCACTGTATGGTCAGTTCAGTTAATTTAAAGACTACCTCCTCAGCTGCATTTTAACGCGTAAAGGCCAATAAATGCTGCGATAGTGATGCGTAAGTCGAAAAGATCTATGATTTGCCTAGTTCTGCTTCATGTTTATTCCCGTTTCTAGTATCTTTGCAAAGCAGACATATCGCTACGTTAGCACGACCTCTCCTCAACCGGTATATGTATAGGCGTGCTATATGTTTGCTTATACATGTTTTCTACAGTTCTACGTACGTTTTGCTATATAGAATCTTTTGCATTAGGCGCTCTAATTCAACATCGGATTTTGAGCGCTTGAGAGTAAAACGACCACTGATAGATTATGTAAAGACTAGTGGCATCAGTATTCGTTGTAATGCAGTTCCCGCGTCCGATGGTTCATTTCTAATTTTGTAGAAGTGTGCCCTTACTTTTTTTTAAGTTGGACAGTGGCCTTTTAATCGGCTTCAATTAAAACATACAAAATATAAATTACACCCCGACGGATAATATCTGCTATTTGAAGAACATATGTAACACTAAACACCCTTTATATATCCCGTACTTGCAGAGAAATAGGCAAATGAAGACTAGAACTTTTATCGATCGAGATAAGCATGTTTTAGCTTGTTTTTAAACTAAGAATTATTTAGCATGTTCCAGGCACTCAGATAGTGGGGGAAGACGCGAAAGAAAAAGGCACTCGAAAAGTTGTTCTCCCCAGTTTCCTCCCGTTTTATTTTCGTTCGTGTTTGCCTTTTCTCAATTCAGCGGACCAGACTATCTCGGAGTCTGGGACAGGCTAAGAATTATTTTGAAAGAATAATATTTGAAAACAAATTTTTAGGATTCTGCTTTTATATGACCGGTAGAATTTCCATAGATCTCGAAGGGTGTTATCCGCAGAGGCCTTCTCCATAATTCTTCAGTTCATAGTCAGCCTTATCCAATAATTGCCATTATTATTAATTCAAAATATTTCGCCGTTTCTGATTGGCTCCAATCCCCCGGCTAATTCTTCATAACCAACGGGTGCTTACCATATTTGGAAGATGCGAGCAATACACCATCGATTCGATAATATATTTGATTAGAAACGAGGCTGCTTGAGGATATTCGAAAACGAAATGGCTGAAGTTCTGACTTAAACTGAATGGTAGAAATGGATATCGCAGAAGTCTTCAAAACTTGGTCAACGCTAGCTGGTTCGTGGGATTTGAGCCAATCAAAAACGGAGAAATATTCTCATTTATGATGACGTAAATGTTAAATGGTGTTCTGGGCTATTACCAGTGCAGGAACATGCCAAAGAGTATACACCTATTTCAAGAAAGGTTGCTTTGGGATTTGGTCATAATGAAACGCAAAATACAATGCAATACTTTGCTTGAGTGACCACCAAACAATGGCTTTCAAAGACCAAAGCACGATTCCCAAAGCAACCTTTATTGAAATAGGTGTATATTGGGACATGTGGTGGGTATATAGATGAGATCTCTAATGTAAGAAAAGTCTGCAATCAAATTAAAATGTACTTAATTGTGCAAGTGAGACATGTGTTTAAAAACATTAGCCTGTGGACAAAGAGTGAGCGCAAAGCCGGCATTTCGAATTCCTGCGTAGTCATCTTGTGATCTTGTGTGAAAAGAGGAAGATTGTGAAGGCGGTAGATAATGTGGTCAAAGGGGGGGAGGAGCTATAAGGCTTCTCTATCTGTGCAAATGTTTTGCTCATGGGCTTCCCTGAAAGGCCTGCATCGGCAACAGCTTTGTTTGAGAACATCCTTTCATTATTATCATTTCTATAACGTAGTTCAGTTCGAACGGTGATTTAACATTTTGTTAAATGAATAATTCAAGGTAAAACCCTCGCGGGTAGACCAAAATGATCATTATATTATCTTTGTTGGTTGACCACATGCTAAATTTATAACTGAATACACAAATTTATTTCTTAGGCAGTTCTTTCATCAATCTGATGTATTATGTATTAATTGCTCTCACGCTGTTTTAAAGATATTGGACGGCAAAACAGTTATTCTAGAAAGAAAATTTTAAATGTGACTTTCTAGGTTCATCAATTTGGTTGAATTGCAAATGAGGGAGTTAGTGGTGCAGAATAAATTAAGGACTGTAAAAATAAACTACAAAAACAATAGGAACACTCTCTTTACTTATAGACTTAACATTAAACGATCTTCAACAAAAAGATTTCAAAGCTTGTTCTGGCTTGGGTCAAGTTGGACTTGGTTTTGGACTGGCTTTGTCGCACGATTCAATGGAGATTTCTGGAAGACACTTTATTCTTTTGATGCTTTTCTTCGCCTCAATGGTCCAATCAAATCCTGATAATAACCTTAGTAAGTATGATAAACAATATCTTTCTTGACATATGATAAACTGTTGTTAACTTACTTTAGATCAGGATTTTCTGAGTAACTTTAGGAAAGGAGACCTGTTTACTATAAGGGCAAATTCTGGTGTGGCTAAATAAAGAGAGCCTTATACGTTTAACATAAATTATAGAGATACTGGTAGGTATTAACCAAAACATAAAAAAATCGAACTTTTCTAATATCATATCAAGCAGTTTTTAAAGATTTCATAAAACACTAATGTTAATAAAGTAAACGTATCTTAACGAAAAACAGTTCAATAAAATTGAGCGAGTCCAAGCTTGTTGCACATCGACATTTTATTTTTCCAACTTGTCATCCAAGAATTTTATCGCTGACAGCATTTACGTTTTTAATTTAAATACGAGAAAATGACTTCTATGTCACTGCATGAGACACTCCAATAATCACCTCCTGTGGGAAGTAAGAAAAACATGTCAGTTGTGTTCGTTATTTTTTTTTTTTAGTTTTATTGTTCGGTCCTAGACACTTCAGAAAAGAAGCTTGAAGTGTCGCCACATAAGAGAATTATTTTCCTTCATTTTTTTTTTTTACCTTTATAAATTGTCTAGGTTCAAAAAGTCTAGAACGACCTAAGGCTTTAATTTCTGTTTTTTTTTTTTCAATATGAAACAAATAATTTAGTTCTGCTTTTAATGGGACCATGGAGCGATTTTTAATTGACTGTTGCAAAACCAATACCAATTAGCTAAAGAGAACGAAAATATGTGGTCATCTACAAGCAGTTTAATAATTGAAAACTTTCAGCTTTGCAATGGCGGCCTTTAAGACAATCTTACTATGGCTATTGAACTGGAATATTTTTGTTATCGCAACAAAGTAGGGTCACCTCATTTACAGCCGCATGTCCATGCACACTTCTCTTTCAAGTAATTGAAATTGCGATTTCCAGGTACACAATAACTCTTGAACCTTTTGCAAAAAGCCTCTGAATTGGCGTTATGGCACCCTAAAACAAAAGATCATAAGCGTCTTAGGTAATAACTACTATTGTTTACTTTAATCGCTGTGTATGCTTTCGTCATGCGGTGATCTCTCTAACCTATTACGGAATAGAGCGTCTCAGTTATCGAATGCACGACAAGAAAAAGGAAACTTAACCGGTCGAGCGATGAAAGTCTCTTTTTTATATATATATAAGCTTGTTCTTTCCCTGAAATAAGCTCTGGAATAGGTCTAAGTAAATTTGTCTGCTAGTTTAACTACAACTTGCAAAGTTTACAGTAAGGTTCGTATTTGCCAGTTGGTTGAGGTGAAATCTAGCATCACGTGATGCGTCCTTGCAGCTGACAGTGAGTTATGAGTGAGTCGCGCGCATTGAGTGAAGTAACCTCACCTTCGGGAGATCCACGGCGATCAAGAGGCGCCACAAGCTCTTCGTCATATTCGCCTATCACAAATAGAATCAACACACTTAAATCGATTTCACTGGCAAAATAGTCTGTTTGATGGGAAGGATTTTGATTTTCGAAAGTGTATATGACACGATTTTTTTTTTGTCGTTTTCAATTCTAGTTATGTGTAAAATCTATTTTGAAACTCGTCATTAACCTTACAAAACTTTTTTTCGTCTCCAAAGCACGTAAATGTTCTTCGAAAAATGTCGGCCCTATCTCTCGGCCAAATTGACAAGTATGCATATGACGTGAAAAGATAAGCAAGACGGCGGAGAACGAAGACGAAGGATTGTCCTTGTCGACAACTTCCCAATCATCTTCAGAATCTTCATTTACTTCCCTTTACCTTTATTACAGTCAAGCACATAGCTTTTTATTAAATACTACTACATGAGAAATTTCTTCAATTTCATTGGCTTAGAGCACTGGATTTCAGCTTAATTTGAAATACCTACGTGAAAATTACAAACCTTTTGTGTGTAGTAGCGTAAACAAATAATAGCATGATTTGTACGTAATATGTGGCATAAATACCACTCGAGGTAATCTCACTCGCCTAACGGCTCGTGAAATTACGTATACCAATTTTGAGATATCACTCCGCCGTGGTATTTATGCCAATTATCACTACAAATCATGCTATTACCTGTACTATTTCTACAAAACACCAAGCAATAGACGACCAGAATCGGCAAAGAAGGCTAAGCAAATCAACTGTCGTGACATGACATCATCAGTATTTCTTTACCCTCTACTCTTCGGCCCAGTCTGTCGGAAATTTTTCAAGGGAACAATTTAGCTTTTAGATGGCCAAAAAAAGAAAATTAGGAGACATATCTTAAAGTTCAGAATTGTTAATTGAACCTATCTGAGGACCAAAAACATTTTTTTAAAAAAAAGATTGTCTCATATACACTTTAATTTGAAAAGACATGCTCTGATAATTGGAATAACGCATTTTACTTATCTTTGCACAACACAAGTTTGAAACGATCTGAATATTTGTTCTGTCAAATCAGAAAATTTCTACATCACTCAGATATTGCGAATTTTCGAATTTATGCACGATTGTTGGTTGACCTACAACAAAAGAGATTAAGGACGAACGAGTATTTTGAAAGAAAAATTACGTCATAAAAATTGCTCTTACTAAGGCAGCGACTATCCTTAGTATCAGTATGTTCACTTAAGGGGCAAACCAATTAAGGTTGATTTGCTGGGATGACGTGTTGAGCAATCAACCTGTCGGGACTGAAACATAAGACTCATAACATGAAATCTGAGCGAGATTCATGGACTGTCGGACATTCGGTTCATCTTTTGGAACTTGAACTGACCATCAGCTTTGGTCACTTGGTTTTTGTCTACTTAACCTGATTGAAACGTCAAAAAAATTGTCCGAAATCATTAAAAACTGAGTCTTTTTGGAGATCAAAACTCGGTCAAAATATTTTAGCTTTTAATATAAAAAGTGCCCCAGGAAGAGCGACACTGAAAAGGAGGTCAGGATTGGAACAGATGGAACGAACACCTGAAACGGTAAAATGCATATAAGCTAGACAGGTCAGCAAGGGGTGCGCAAGAAACTGAAACTTTCATATCTTGCTTTGCCAATCTTACAATCTTATAATAATGAGTATCTCTTGTGCCAACCATTGTGAGATGATCAATCATGCCACTGCCTCTCAGCGTCACCTTTCACCTTATTCATCTATTATACGAAACTCAATCATGTACATATCATTGTTTTGAGTTACTAATAGATATAGGGGTATACTAACCACCGTTTTAGGAGCAGAATTCGCAAAATATAATTAGTTCGAGTAAGCGGGGAGTTCAAGTTCTCAGTAAACTTTTTTATTGTTATAGCAAAAGGTACTGCCGAAATTAAAGATACGTACCACTTCTCGAAAACTAGGAAATCAATAAAAATAAATTTTCTTACAGAATTAACGAACGAAAATCCATGCCGATTATGAAAAGGGTCTAGTTTTCAATTTGGCCCGTTCCATAGTTAAGGACATTTTTGCTAACTCAGCAGGGAAAGCTCCTGCAATAAAACGATTTCAATTTCAATTTTTGAAGAAAAGGAAAAAGATGCATGCTTAGGATCCGGAAACTGAGCGTTTAACATGGAAAAAAGTAAGAAAAAATGAGGGTTACTTCTTTAAAGATCTAACAACCTTGGCGTAGCTTGCTGAAAGATTCAAAGATCTAGGCACACACTGCACATTATATGAACTTAGAAAACACCCCTAAATAGAACGATTGGTAAGTTAAACAAACAAATTTGACCTGTAATACTTACTTAAAGACAGGTCAGAGGCGACAGGACCGGCTTCAGCCTCAAATCGCATCGCCAGAGCGAATACAAGAAAAACTAAAAGCGTTTTTGTAGCATCCATTGAGGCAATGATTATTCACCTTGGCTCGGAAGTTAAAGAAGTGAAAGTATAGGCAGGCTGTGTTTTCTCTGTGTTAATGCCCCCTTTTTAAAGCGAAGCAGCTCGCGTTCCAGGGAAATTAGCATCCCGCTGTTTTTCTTGTTACTTTTCCCACAATCAATCATTTTAACTACGTTGATTATTATTTGCGTTCTATGATGCTGAATTAAGAACCATGTACCGTGTTATTGTCCTATTTTTTGTCTATTCACGAAAATAATTAATGTCTGTTTGGACCAATATATCAGCGAAAGGACCTCTGATACAATGGAGACTCACCCTTTAATTTTGGTGCTTTTCAAATACGATGTTAATTTTCGCAATGTTATAGGCTAGGCTTAGCTTGTCTGAGTTTTAAATAATTATATATAGACTGGATCACTCAGTTAATGCTAATTGTAGGGGTCAAGGCACTATAACACCCAACTGCGCTAACCAATTTTGATGATGCAAAAAATCTCATATTGAAGCCTACGAATAAGGTGTTGAAGTGGCTGATTAGATTGAAAGGAATGACCAGTGGAGTAAATGACAAAGAAGTTTCATTTCTTATGAAGATTATTAAGGTTTTTAATTTTCTTTTTTTTAATAAAAATTTTTAATTCTTGTCAAGCACATATCAGGAAGATTTTTTCAAATTTTATTTTTCTTTTAAAGCTCGAAAGAGTCAAAGAAAGTTTTCAAACATTATCCTCTTATTTTTTTTCGTCTGTCAGTTAAATTGATTTAGTCTTACAGCAATACATTTTCTAATGGGTAATAATTTAGGTATTAAATGACCGCACGGAAATTGAATCCCCTTTTTCTAGGCTTCAAAATATGATCCCCAAATCGGCCCCGAAATATCCTTCATTTTCTTTCCACGCTGACCTCGAATAGATCTAAGTAACTCTTGGAGTGACAAGTGCAATCGGGATTTTTGAAGGTGCTAAATACTGAAGTGCGTACATTTTCAAGCATTTATTTTAATATTTCAATTAACTTACGTCTTCACTGTACTTGCATTTTCAATATTTTTAAAAAATAGACGTGTAAATTAAAGGTGTTTTACTGAATAGTGTAAATAATGCGGCGAGTAGCATTAAACGGTGAAAGAAAAAGGTTATAAAAGTTTCTCTTTAAAATGAACCAATAACTTCAATTGCGGGGTAAAAATGATAATTACAGTCAAACCTTGGGAGAAGAAATCTTCTTCTCTTGGGAAATGGGCAGGTGACAGTTATATAAAGGGTGGATGCTACAGAAAGGCTTCCTTTAAACATTACAAACAGGAGTTAATGAATAACGGTTGTATGTGAAAATTACTTTTAACTATATATGCATTGACAATAACAAATTAACAGCCAGGCAACAAATACGAGAAATTAAGGCCCTTAAAATGACCGTGTTGTGCTTTTGAGTTTCTTCTAGTTTTTCTTGTACAAAAGGCGTTCTGTAGCGTCCTAGGGGAAGAGGGAAGGGGGAGTTTGGTTCAAGGAAGGAATGCCGGCAAAGCCTTCAAATCGTGACCCTGTTTAAAACAGGTTCATTTCGTTATTATACCCTATTTAAGACAAGTGGTTTAATTTTAAGACTCTGATTTATTTCGTTTCGCACACAGAATTAAGTAATCTTTGAAAATAACATCATGGAATTATATTTTGTTGTCTATCCGTCGCTATATTATCGTGCTACCTCGTGTAATCTTACGAGAAACAGCAAATGAGAATAGAAAATTGTCTTCAGTGTCTTCGGTAAGCTGCCAAAAGTATAACATCCGGGAGTGAAACTTAGACCTGAAAACCAATAGAGATCTGCCGAGCCTTCGAAATTACAAAGTCAGTAAAAAGGAGATGAGTCTACCATGTGAAGCATACGCGATTGATAAAGTAGAGCTGAGAAATCAGGCAAGCAAAACACTGTTGTCAAACCTCAACAGAAACGTGGTCCTCGCGAAGAATGTTATACTGCGGCAAATCACGTATTAAAGAACGGAAGACACAATGTCCTTCTTGGGAAAAACATGATATGCTACAAGAGCACAAACCATATTCTGAAGGGAGAGACAGTTAGGCATCAAGACGGAGTCATTCTTAAGGGAGGAAGAAAAGTGATTCCAAGTTCACTAAGAGACAAAAAAAAAGAGACTACACTCAGCACTCTTACACGGGATCTTGTAGTTTCGCCCGCAATGTCACAGGAGCTACGACAAGTTGTTGAAAACTACCAGCTACAAGTAATCAGAAGGAGACAATAAAACAACATGAAGGAGGTGAAGCACCGCCGGCAAAAATGGGTGTCGATCTGTTGGAAATAAAGGGCACAAATTATCTAGTCACTGTTGACTACTACTCCAATTTCATAGAGATTAACTACCTGTCTACCAAAACGACCAATTAAGTCATTACCAAACTGAAGGGACAATTTGCGAGACATGGGATACCCGTCCCGATGATAACTGACTCTGGCACACAGCTTCTCTTACGTTATTTCAGGAATTTCAAAAAAAAGACGGGACGATACACCATGCAACGTCATCATCACTTTGGCATCGCCGGTCAAACGGAACGGCTGAGGCCGTGGTGAAGATAACCAAAAGGATGATGTGTAAAGCACTACGGGATGGCACTGACCAATATTATGAGTTCCTAATGGTATAAAGAAACACACCTCGCCAGGATTCAGCTTGCGTAATCCCTGCCTAATTGATGTTTGAGTAAAATACGCAATCATCGTCTGCAGAAACTAAAAGAATCCGAAGTAAGAAACAGGTTATGATAAAAGGAGCCAAGCGCCCCCTTGTCATTAAGAGAAACAAAGGTGCCCTAGACCTGGACAGACTCTTCTCTCAGGTCAACCGGCGTACTGCCAATATTCAGAGCGAAGAAGACCTGATAAGAGAAGAGGCACCTGGCGGACTTTTTTTTTACCACAACAAGCTATCCTACATACTAGATGGGAGAGAGGGTGTATACAGGCGAAACAAAGTCCACCTATGCCTTACAACACCTGAGTTGTCACTAGAGAAAACCCCACCGCCGTCTGCGTGAAATTCACAGACCGCTAAAGAGCATTGATACTGAGAAGCGGACCGAGTCTCAGAACGCCAACAGGCTGAACAATTCTCAAGCAGGCGTGCTGACAAGGCCATAGCGAATCAGGAAAGAACCTTTCTGGTTTAAAGACTACAAAGTCAACTTTTACATGCACATTACATGCACGTTCAACTTTTACTTGCTCATTTAAGACGTTGCAAAGAACTGATGTTTAACTATCAAAGAGACACTTAGACAAAGAACTGAACGTCAGGCTGGGAAAGCACCGGGTCCTGATGGGATACCTCCTGAAATCTTTAAGGAGGGAGTAGTGGTCATCGCAGTCAAGCTCACTGGGTTGATGCAGCAATTTGGGTCAAGGGCTCAGTGCCTCAGGATAAGTTCAAGGACGCCAACATCGTCCAACTGTACAAGGACAAAGGTGACAGATCAGAGCATCCTGTGACAACCACGGAGACATCTCGATATTGAGTATTGCAGGAAAGATCATAGCACGCATCATAATGAACCGTGTCACACAACACCCGTTGGATGATGTCGTCTCCGAGCTTCATTGTGGCTTCAGAAGAAACAGAGGGACAATCGACATGATCATCTCCGTACGGCAGATCCTGGAAAAGTGCCGCGAGCAGAATCAGAACCTGTACATCCTCTAGATGGACCTGACCGAGGCCTCTGATATAGTCAGTCGTGAGAGCCTGTAGGCCATACGCTTCAAGCTCTACTGTCCAACGGGGTTTGTCAACATCATCAAGTCTGTTTCAAGTCACCATGCTGTTTTCTGCATTCTCCGCCACAGATACGGGCATTAACGTCCGCTGCAGATCTGATGTCCCATTCTTTAATCTGAGATGTTTGAAGGCCAAATCCAAGGTCGTTGAAGCCCTTGTAAGTGACTTTCTCTTTGCGGACGACTGTGCTCTTGAACCAGACCTGCAAGAACTTGCCAGCTGCGGTTAACAGCCGCAAAAGCCTTTAGTCTGACCATAAGCCTGCTGAAGACGGAGGGGTTGCTGCAGCCTGCGCCAGGACTTGCTCCTCCACAGCCGAAAATCAAGATCGACGGCACAAAACCCAGCAACGTGGAGTGCTTTCAGTACCTGGGGAGCACAGTGACTTCAACTTGCCGCATTCATGGACAAAGAAGTGTTCAACAGACTGGCTAAGGCAGGTGCTTCCTTCGGCAGGTTGTGGACACGAGTATGGGGAGAGCGAGTTACTACAGTACGCACCAAACTGCAGGTTTACAAGGCAGTTGTTATCATTCCCTGCCCGACTTAACCGCTCGAAAGAAAGCAGCTGAAAGCATTCTATCAGTTTCACCTCCGATGCCTTCGCAAGGTCGTAACACAGAGGTGCTGCGCAGAGCCGACATTCTAGGCATTAAGGAACTTATCATGAAAGCACAGCTGCGGTGGATTGGACATGTGGTTTGGATGGACGACATGTACACCCGCCTCCCGAAGATGGTCTTCTTCTCGGAGCTGGCCACTGGTGCGCGTAACATTAGACGCACACTAAAGAGGGCCAAAGACGGCCAGAAGGCATTCCTTGGTCTGTGCGGCATTCCCACTCTTGTGAAAGGTTTGAACCCAGGAGTCATTTCATTAGTAGGTTGAGTATGATCATCCGGGTGAACGTAGTCCTGAATAGGACTGTTGTTGATCACGTCAGTTGATGGTATTTAACTCTACTTATTGACCCGATTGGTCAATTAAGTCGCGATATTATGGGTCGTCTGTCAGTTTAGCCTTAATGGTATTGGCCATGAAGACTCGTAATGTCATTGATGCGTTTTCGAAACCAGAAGTCACAGTCAACAACAGTGGTCCTATTCTGGACTACGTTTACCCGGACGATCATACTCAACCTTCTTATTCCCACTCTTGGTTGGGAAACCCTCGCCACAAAGCGATTTGAAAAAAGTGGCTGCAGGACTTCGACCGGAAATTACAGGTTAACAAGCTAAGGAAAGGAGACTTGACCCAAGTATGCTGTCGCATGCCCTCAGTGCGGTTATATCTGTGCACCAAACTTTTGGCAGTGTTCTCTCCTTTGGTGTCACTGACGTCTTCATCTCTCATGATGGACTTCTATGAAACCGATTCAATAAAAGTTGCTTTGAGCATTGGGAATTGTGCACTTTTAAGGAAGCTATTGTTTGGTGGTCAAACAGGCAAATCATTGCATTGTTCCGTATGCCCAAATGCACAATTGCCAATTTCCAATGCCCAAAGCAACCTTAATCATATCAGCTATACACTCCCGTAGACAGATTCTTTGCACTCTGGGCAGGTTTTTGTCTGATGTTATCCATTGCATTTTTATACTATTCAGTAGAATGTATTTGATTGACGCGTCTAATTAAAAATTGGTTCATGCTTAGCGTGCGTATATCGAGTTATAGATGGACGTGGGAAATTTGGAGACCATGAGAGAGGCGGACATGTACGAGTTGTAAGCGTCGAGCAAGTCTAACTTCTTGAGTGCTCTACAAACTTTCCAAGTGCATCTATAACTCGATATACGCACAGACAAAAGCATGAACCTTTTCCTTTACACCTTAGCTAACAAAAACGCTTTTTTTTATTAACTGCAAAATTCTCGTACCGCGACGCACAGAAAAGTAAACTCTTCCGTTGGTAACGCCACGTAAATTAACAATCATCTAGTTTGAAAGAAAATTTTTTTTTCTAAAACTAACAGTGAAAATTTGCTTATTTATTCGCTAAAGTTCAAACGAAGGTAAAAGAGTTTATAAGTCCACCTAAAGTTCGCAAGAAGGCGTGGAGTATGGTTTGGGTTCGTGCGTTGGAACGATTTTTATGTTTTGCTCGGCGAAATCAAGGAAACTTGTACGTTGTTTAGCAAAACAACTGTCATCCTATGTTATATTCAATTGCGAACAATGAATTAAAGAATTAAGTATAACATGTTTTAGTCATTAAGGCTTCTCAATGACTTCTGCAGTTGTTTTGTAAATAATATATTTATGCCTTTTTGTGTAATTTAATATCTTCAGTTGTTATCGCATGAGAAATTTTCCCGCCTCGGATTGTTCGTTTATAACGTAGGTGCATACTTTTTCGCCACGGCCGATCTAATTGACTTGTTTTCAAAAGGATAAACAAACGTTAAAAACGGAGGACTGTTTCAAATTGGATATTATCAATGACACAGACCAATTCGGGGTCTCTTTGCAGCTAAATGTCAATCTCTTGCGCCAGAATTTTTGTCGACTCAGGCTCTAATTTACGAAACATCTTCATTGCTTTTGCTATTTATTTGAGTGGTTAGAAGCTCAATTTCAAAAATGCTCGAAAGTTCTTCATCTTTATCTTCGATTTTTAAAGACTTAGTTGAGAAAGAAACAAAAATTCAAGTTACATAGACACGTACAACTGAACATGTCACATTATTTACGCACGGGCGTGAGTAAATAAATATTTTTTTCATAGCGACTTAATAGGACTTATATAGGGCATGGACACGCGCCCAATAGATTTTCTTTGCTAATAAGGATCCTCTGATATAGATGTTCCTACCAGGGTACCATGAATTCTGACTTCAAACGTGGATAATTAATAGTTTTGTATATATACACTCAACCAGAACATGGACTGCCATTGGTTGATTCTTGGTCACATGGCCTTGACTAAAATCAGATGTATCCCGAGCGTGATAGATTTTAGCAATACGTTACAGCAGTGATCTAAGCATGGTGGAAAGTGGAGTGACAGAAGGAGGGAAAAACACTGCCAGTTTTCTTTTTCGTGAATGAACACAACAACACAAACATGAAGCCTCAAGCTAAAAAGCGGCGAGTTTTAAAGTTATCCCAGAAGAGAAACAGCAGCTAGTGGAGGGAAAAGATGCAGATAATATAAGGAAAGTACTTTGTAAATCTTTCAATTCCATACTGATGACGCGTCACTACCCAGATCTGGGTAGTGCTCCTGATTGGTTGAAGCAATTTTTCAACCAGTCAGAAGCACATCAGTATCGCATCATGCATCGCAAAATGTTGGCTGTTTTGTAAAGCTAAAAGCAAGCCTACGGCTGATAGCTTTTTTCATTATTTATTATCTTAGGCTTTTTGGCAATATATTTTATTGCGAGAGCTAGGGCACTGACCAATCAAGAAATGACGCTGTTGTAATTATTATTGTCATTAAAGCAGACTGATAGATTAGATGAAATTCGTTGGCTTCGAAATCTGGGGAGGCTACAGTGAAGTTGAAGATACTCTATCTATCTTCTATACTACAATATTGCTAGGGAACTAGGGATGGATTCTTTGATTCAGCAAATCAGGATAGGAGCAATGGGACTAACTGGAGAAAATACACACTGTTAATAAAAATTTGCAAATTAACGCGACAAGCAAATTGACGCCAAATTTATCCTGCAGGGAAGCATTTTCATGCCAGTGAACTATATTTCAATCATGAGGTGAGAGCCTTGTCTGTTAGCGTCACTTGTCTCCCGGACGAAGTAGAACTTTCCCAGCCTGCATGATAACATACACATAATTATGTTTTCATACCTTTTCAGTTAGTTTTTTCTTTATTATTTTTTTTTATTTCTCAATTTAATGGTCATACATTTCACTTAAAGCTTAATTTGCAAACGAAACACTATTACCAATAATTATACTTAAAAAAATTTCGTAGGATTTCCAAACTTTTTGTAGTCCAAAGCCATAGAAATATCCTCCATTGATCAGTAGAGAAAATTAAAGGAGTCTAAGAGAAGTAAGTCAGGAATAAAGGGCGTCTCTAACATGCATGCAGCTACATATTTATGTCTTGATCTTCAAAAATATTTATTTTTTGGCATTTAACCAATCAAAAATTGTCTTTTTTGTAGTCACTGAATCGACTCTTGAAAATAATATAAAGGCACGTTTTTCAAAACATTATCTTAGAAATAGTTATCCGTATTAAATTTTAAATTTTAAACAGTCAAGGATTGAATTTGTGTATTATTTTTGAAAGTAGCTAGTTTTTCATCGCTAAACTCCGGTCAGTTTTTCAAATTAAAGCTTAAGGCGTCATTCATTTAGTTTCAAATTAAAGGAAAATATTAATGATATTTTGACTGTATTGTATAAACTCGACTGTTCTAAATTGGTCATTGCAAATGAAGCTTACTATCCCGCACTCTCCCGGCCCACAGTAATACCAAATTGAGTATTATCAAAATGCTGGTGATTAATTCAGTCTTGCTGGGGCATTTGCTGGTTCACATAGGAAATCCCGTGTTTTTGGTTTGAGGGTCCTGTGTCGATTAATTTCTGGTTTTCTTGCTGTGCTCGCCTGTATAGTTGTTTATATCGTGGGAGCAAACTGTTTTGCCAAATATTTTCAATTCACTTTTAGATAATTAATTAATAATTTCACAGTCTCCGTGCTTTGTTTTCTCTGCAACTGGATTGTAGAAATGGCAGAAATGAGCATAAATAACAACAGTTCTAGTTTCATCTCTCTCCTACTCTTTTTTTAAAGAAAAAGGAAATGTCAAAATTGTAATGAGCAAAGCCCACGTCGCGCGTTATTAATCAAAGTTTGTAGGATCTCCAGTCACGCGTCCTTTCCCTTAAGCTTCCATTTACCGTGATAATAAATAGAAATCAATGTTCTCAGATACCGCCACAGGTCAAGTGAATTGCAACAGATGGGGTACCCATAATGGTTTATGGAATCGTTCAAGGGCGTTTGACGCAGGTTTGACGCTTGGTTGTTAATGAAAGGGGGCGGTGATTCTGGAACTACAGTAGGTTAAAAGTAATTTTCAATTCAATACTAGACAACAGTTTACTCCAAATATTTGTCTTTTGTATTAAAATTGATTTAAAATTCTAAGGAGGCGAGACTGGCCGTCTCAAAAAAGTTTCATTTTTGCTTGCGAATTGAAAATGAAATATTCATGATAAGATTAATGAGAACACACGAAAAATTTTGCTAAGATAAGCTACAGAAGATATTAACACAGTTGCTCCTTTTTTCTTAGGCAATAAAGTAAGCTGGAATTTAATCGGCGTTTCCAGAACAATGCAATCACTGATAACAAAAAAAATGCCAGTGGAGGGAAGAAAAATACAGGAAACTCGTAGCAATAATTGCAGATCACTTAAATTCAAATTGAAGTACTTGATTAAAAACAGGCATAAAGAGATTATTTATGACGTGAGTAAGTACAAACAAATCACATTGGCTGACTATTGTGTGATGTGATATTAATCTCCCAGCGACCAGGTTCAAAATGTGGGAGATTGAAATCTTTTGCAAACTGTTGTTGGTAAAGGTTTAGTGGTTAAAAGCAGCTGAAAACAGATTGTTTATAAGGCGAACTTGTGTTTGATACCTCTGACAACACATCTTCACACCGCAGGAGCACTTAACAACGTTCATTCCACAAGAGGTCGTTTTGCAGTTGTACCTGGCTTAGAGAGAGAGTAACTAAAATGACTTCTGTGAAAGTGTTACTGTTTCTTTTTGGTTCTATGTTGATATTAATACAGTTCCACAAATCATCAGCAGCTTCACTGGTCGAGAACCTCGATGGTAGGCCGAAGCCCTTTAAGAATTACGAACATAATTTTCTGTTGCAGACTGAATCGGATTTAATCTTCTTTTAGTTTATCTTATTGATCTGATGTCCATCGAATGAGGTCGGGGCCAGTTGCTTTGAGCAGTAGTAAAAACTGATCTGAAGCCTTCTTTGTATTTGAATTTCGAAAATGTTTATACCTGGATTTATTATCTTATCAATAATTGTCTTATTGCTGTTTTCCTGCATGGGTAGTGACAAATGTTCTATTCCATTACGCTTGGAGCACCGGATTAAGTGAGAGATAATCACTCGTCTTTCAATAATTTTTAGCAGAAGATGAAACTCTTGACGACAAAGAAGGAGTGACAAAGAAAGATGAAACCTTTGATGTAACAGACTTCGAGGCTAAGGATGATTTAAATGGACTTGAAGACGTGGATAAAAGAAGAGGTATTAATAAACTATAAAAGAGTAAAACGAAGTTTAAATGCGTTCAAAATCCTAAGCAAAATAGACTAACTCTATCAATGTGGGAAAAATATTTTGGGCACATCTGTTTAAATGCTCTCAAAAATAAAACACATCCACATTTTTGCCGCTCACAGTTGATAAAATTAAAGATTAATTTGGTTTTCATGAAATATATAGGCCTTGAACTTCGTCAAAACCAGTCAGAGATGTCTACGGTACTTGTCATAGCAGTCTTTTTTTTTCAAATTTTCGTCGTAACTTCGCTTTGGAGTAAATTGCTCTTAAGTACATCTTCCTAATTTATTATAATTATTATTGTTATTTCTTACTTATTTTTACAAGCACAAAAATAAAAGCTCATACTTCATGCAACTTATAAGCCGCGATAAAACGTACAAAATCAAGCACTTAATGGCGTTGGTTTAACCATTACAAGGAATGTACAATGATTTTTCTTTCGTGTTGGATTATGCGCGTGCTATGAACAAAAAGTGAGAAATTGCATAAAAATTTTCTTTTTGAGCAGTTTTTAATGACCAAAAAAAAACACTGAATTACCACTCTTTTTGATTTCATTCAGCTTTAAGTTAAGCTCAGTACTGTCCTGGCACACACTGTTGGTGGTAGTTGTTTACAATGTTTAATCAAGTAAAACATTTACAACATTTTTCAGGTCTTTATTTATTTTTATTATTATTATTTTTTTACTATAAGCACAAATTCCTCTCCATCGTAAACAATGGTAAAGAAAAAAAGGTTTTAAAATAAATTATGTAAATTTGGATGTTGCGGTGGCTGCGTAACGCCAGAACATTTTGTGATCAGTCTGCTTTCCCTTTCGGTTAATTAAATTTTTCCTTGTAGCCGAGAAACAAAAACAACAGGAAAATATTGCTTCATTTTTACTTATGACTGTGTGTAGAATTCATACAATTTCTCATTGGTTTCATATAAGGCGAAATTAATTTTTGTAATTTTGTTAGAATGACTAAACGTTTTGAATGCGGAGTCTGCATGTGAAATAAAATTGAAACATGCCACCTGCGGATATATTACAAAAGTTCTAAATATTACTCAGATTAAAACTTCAATAAAGAAACTATTCAACGATTTTTTTGTAATTATATTAAAATTTTGGTGAATATTTTCAAGTGTAATTATAATTTTTTGCAATTGAAAGTCTAAGGTGCTTCTCCTATTAACTTTATATACAACATAACTAAGCTGCCAATCATCTTAAATACCTCGATGGCCCTCCCGTCGCCCCCAAAAAAGCTTATCGTCTTAGCAATTCGCATTTTTAAGTTGAAATTGTATTCTGTCAAAGTTGTGTAGCTTCGTAACGTTGTAGTTGTGCATGAATGGAAGGATTTTTAATGGGGTAATAAAAATTTTGACGCTTTATGGAATTAGCGCAAACTTCCTCAAGATTCGCCTTAATTATTTGTTTTAATTTCCGAGCTCGTAATTCAGTGTCGTAATTAAGTGACACTGAATTGAAGCAAACATGTGCGAAAATATCTTTTACTTTTAATAATTATGTTATTTTGATTAAATATATCGTTAATACATTTATGAACTTCGTTATCATAGATAACTGGATGTAGGTAACCTTTTATGCTAAAAGACTCTTTCCCAGTTGCCCGATGCCCTTAGTACCATGGGCGCTTTCAATAAAAATTTGATGGAAAAATGGGAAGTGATGGAAAGCGTCTTCTACAGGACCAGAAATATCGTATTTACAAATCATTTTCGCAACAATCGAATCGTCTCTGAAATTTGTTACTCTCATTTGCATATTACAACTCTGAAGTGTCCTTTCCAACAGTGTTAATGGATTTTAGCACAAGTCAAAACATTTATCGTTATTTAACGAAAATCCATCCCCGCTGTGGTGTAGACCTCATTTAGCGCCTCCTTTATTTCACTGAGTTATTGTACTTAATGTGGCTTCGAATAATTCTACCATAGGGAACACATATGTACACACTCCTATTTGTAAACTGCAAATGGAAATCAAATGAGAGATAAAAACTCTCCTGTTCTGTTCTTGAATCTCTGCTGCGGAGCAGAAGTGAAATGGAAGTTGTTCTATGATGCAAAAACGATGTTTGTGTCAGCGCTTTGTCCACTGGACCATTTGCCTCAGTCATTTTTTTTTTTCGGCGAAAGTAAGTTTTTTTTTTTTGATGGAGAAAGAAAGAAAGACACTAGCAGCAAATAAATTCACAAAGAGTTAAATAAAAAAAAAAAGGTTAACGCAACATGGTATTATGTCAATGACAACGCGAATGAGTCAGTGGCCTGAATTACAGATGAGAAAAATTAGGCAAAAATTCATGCTAACCGGGCACTGGCTTCCCAAAGAAACCAGTGATCTCGAAAAAACCTCGCTTATTAATTGCACAGGACACCCAACAGAAATTAGGGGTTGCGTTCTCGTACCTCAAACGCAATAATGTGCGGCAAAAATAAGATTTGCTCAGTCAAAGTTTATTTCATGTGCAAACACAGCGGTGAAAGAGAAAAGAGGGAAAACCTGTTGTTCAAACAAATTCCAAGGTCACGTTTCACATTATCACGAGCTTATGGCCTGTCAACTCTTAATTTCAAAAAGTTAGTCATCAGGCTTTTTCCAACCCCAGTTGGAAGCAATCCAAGAACATCTTTCCTCTAACTGCGCGCGCTTTTCAAAAACAGACGAACTCTGAATTTTAAAGGAATGGCGTTTTTTGGGCTGTTGATCTTAATGATCACAAGCAACAAACCTTAAACTTAAATAACAAACCTTGTAGCTTTTTAGAACGTGTCTTGTACTTTTCCTTTCACGTTTTTAGTACATATATATATTTTTTTAGAAGGTTTTAGCTTTTTATGTTTTTATTGCTAAGTTTTTATATATTTATTGAGTTGTCTTTAAAATAGAATAATATTATAAGCTGTAATTATTATTAATAGATTTTATTTATACCAGGTCGTATTTTGAACGAGTTTTTTAGCTCCTACCTCTTTTTTAGGAAATTGACCTGTTACCCACTTCAAAAGCGTAATTAAAGTGTCAACTAATTTTTGTCCTAATAAATTCCAAAAGGAAAGATAAAATTCGGCAGTTAATCCAGACAGTTAATTCTGCAGTTAATTCGGCAGTTAATCCAGACTTGCCCCTGGTAAAATTTTTAAGTGAGGCACAACATTCAGTTCTTTTGTTAAAAGAACGTCGCAACTATCGGCTTGTTGCGGAGACAGTTTTGGAAGTGTTGAAAAGTTAAAAAACGCATCAAAACGAGGATCATTTGGGTCTGTTCGAGAAGAAGTGTGGAGCTTTCTATAGTATCTCAAGGGAAGTCAAAGTACAATTTTTTCTCTTAGGTTTGTGATGTACTTTTTGGTCGGAAGTGATTTCGTTTCTCGAGATGTGCTACCCTCTCTTCGCACCACCTCGCCTTACTCCAAATCATGGCGCCCTCTGTTTTGTGCTATGAAATCTGTTCTAATTTAATTTTGACCTCGTAATAATTTGCAATAGTCTCTTGCGTAGGGCTCTCACACATAAGCTTGTGAAGTAGGTAGAGCTTTTGCTGCAGCAATGCTTCACCTTTTTTTATTCTTTTCATTTTAATTTGTTTGCAATAGTAAATTGTAAAACTTCTAATTTCCATCAGTTTCAGCATTTCCCAATAAAGTCTTTTATTCTCTAAATAGCTGTATTTTTCTTTGTACTCGGTAACGTTTAGATTTTTTTCTCAACCCCTCCACGAAGCACTGATCATCAAGGAACGTATTGAAATGAAAAATCCCGGTCCTCTTTTGATGAAATTATCGGACTGGATGTTAAAAGAGACGGCCGAGTAATCGGAGAACGAAACGGAAATGATGTCCCATTCTTTCACTTGTGGAGGTAAATGTTTTGACATCAGCCAGTAATCAAGCCTACGCTGAAAAGCTGATAGCAGGTGATACTGCAGGTGAAATGTGACTCATTAGGATGAAATTTTCTCCACAGATCAACTAAATTGAAATATTTCTTCATTACCCTGAGAATGGAATCTATTAATTGTTTCTTTTGTTCAGTGGGTCACCCTCCTCTTTCATCTTTTGGTGTTAAGCAACAGTTCATATCGCCACCAATAATAATGTTTTCATCAGCAAATTTTCGAATACGTAATCTTAAAGTTTCAAAAATTTCACTTGAATTTTGCGTCGTTCTGTTCCACATTAACGTAGAGCGATGGATGGGTAGAGCAGGACAAGAGTACCGCAACTATGTTTTGTGCCGTGGCAAAACACGACTTTACGGCCCCATTCGGCTGAAAACAATTTTTTCTAGATCTCGCGAGCTATACAGGAGCCCTGAAAGGGCCCCTGGCTTTACGTTCAAAGTGACTCAAGATAAATTGAACGCCATGAAGAAAGAAACGCCACAGGAAATAAACAAAAATAGATACCTGTTTCCGAATTTGAGCTAATAAACGAACGCTCTTTCATGATAAAATGGAGTTCAAGCGTGGAACCCGTTGATCCTTTACAACGCGAGCATTAGCTTTAATGAAAAGTATAAGTAAACAAGTAAAATAGATATACGCGCACATGCAAACCAAAACCTAGAGCCTTTTTCTGCTCGGCCACAAGTCTGAAGGTAAACGAATCTCGAAATGTTGGAATGTGGAACACACGGAATGGTGTCAGCTTTACCGTTCACGTTCTCACAATAACACACAACAAGGAAAGTTTTTTTCAAAAGTTATCTTTATCGGGCCTAATTTTCCGTTGGCAATCAAAATGTGGTAAACATGATTCAGATTTATCTTCAAATTTAACGCAAAGTTCTCATGACAAATTAATGCCTCTTTCTCCACAGTAGTTTACTGCATGTAATTTCTTTTTGTATGCCTTTCCTTTTAAAAATATGGCATTTAACAATGTGAAATGCCTCATCGCTGGGTCTGCTATGTATACATCCTTTTCACTCATCACGCAATTCTCTTGCATGGTAGTTACATTTTGTAAGCCAAAAGGACATTCCCAGGCTGCTTCTATGAATGATGGATAATACAAATGCCTACGTGGTCAAGGGCTAAGCACGCTTAGTGATTGACTGAGCCATACTCTTGTTAAGTACATTGATCCTAAGTGAATAATGGCTTAGAAGAGCCATTATTCAAACAGCTCCGCTTTTAGCCTTGGCTAAATCAGTATACTACAAACTAAGAGTATTCCGCTGCTACTTATTTTATTGTTAAGTATACCAACCAAATTTCACTATATCCCACTTTCCTCAAGGAACATGCCGCCCTTCTATGTCCCTCACACCAAAACAACTCTAAGATGAAAAACTGAAAACACCAGATTTAGATTTGATCTGTAAAATATATTCTTTAGAAGAGTAATTCCCTTCTCTTATTTTCAACAGCATGTGCCAATCTTGGAAGCAGGAGGTTTTGCAGAATGTTCATGGGGTTCTGTAGAAGAAATAATTCAAAAGGGAGGATAATGAGATCAAAATGCATGTTCAGCTGTCAGCTTTGCTGAAGCTAAGGTAAATGCCCTCATTATTCATTCCTGGTCCCTACGCAGAAAGCCTTAAAAACACGATGAGAATAGAGAGATTTAGAGTCACACGTTTAACTAAGGCAAACGGTAAAAGTGAATGCGTGACCAAGTTTGCCCTTTACTTGTGCTGAATTAGTTGATAACTTCTACCCCAAACTTAGTGCATGGCTTTACATTAGTGTTGTCTGTAACAAGTTGTTGGTACAGTTTTTATCTGCTCATTTTCTATTTTGAGAAATTCTCAACTTGAGTCTGACGTTTTCTGTCTGCTGTAAAGGTGACTCTAAATATCTTTAATCTTACGCGCGAGAACTGAGGCGTACCAATAGGCCATTTTCTGGTTGCCCCAGGCCTCTCTTTAAAAGCTAGGCTTAGTGTGAGGTAATTGATAGGAGAATCATTTTTTAATCTAATTTTTTTGTAACTTTAAACATCTTTTATCAATTTTTTCACACTTAGTAATGAATACAAAAACTACAAATTACTTATTTGACCACTGCAGAGCTTAATCTCGTGGAAATAAAACACATTTCCCCAACAAAAGGTTTTGCACTTAGTCTCGTTTTAAAATTGAGAGTTTCTGGAACTCAGAAATGGCCATTCCCTCAAGCCACCATTCGATGTTTCGCGCCTCTCGGTTTTATCATCGCAAATAAAGGCTATTCCTGTGCACAGATCCTCCTGTTTCGCGACGATAGTTGCATGACTTAAACAAAAGACGAATGCCTGGAAGCATGAGAATTGTCAGTTTCCTTGGTCTTTGTTAATTGCTGGAATCGTTTAACTTCATTTGGAGAATCCAACCTGTTATGTCTCGTTATTTCTATTTGTAGTAGTTAATTGTATCTTCAAATGTATGATATTTGGGAAAATCTTCTGTCCCTTGTAAACAACGAAATTGGAAGCTTAACGAGGTACAGACTTAATTTAATTAACACTAAAGTGAACAACCCACATAAATTTGCGATACGGGTAACAAGGGCATGTAATAAAAGGAAACCTCGTTCCTAGGCTTCCCCTATCAATAAAAAGGAATACGCTTTGACAAAAAAATCATTTTCTAACACTCAGCCCTTTTCTCTTCCTATTTACCACTGAGGGTTAAGTCTTGCAGCATAAAATGCATTTTTTATTTAACAAGAAAATTAAACATTGCATCTTTTTTGCAGAGCTGTCACGCGTGGGGATTAATACGTGCTCAACCGATGCGTCCTTGAATCGTTAGCTACTACAAATCTTTAGTTAATTATTGCTTGTGGATAGAGGGCGATTACAGTTTCTCTTTAATGTAACGTATTTACCTTGCAATAAAAGATATCACCTTAACTTGCTGTCTTTGTTTCTTGAAGTTTAAAGCGTTTTCAAAAATTTGCCTCTTTACTTTCCTTTTACCTTTTGCGATGCCTCAAGAATTAATGGACTGTAGTAAGCCTTTCTTGAAAATGTATACAAAGCCTGCTTCCCTCTCAAGAAGGCGACTTGAAAGCAGAGGCGCTCTAAAAAAAACGTGTTTAACGAAAGCTCTTCTTAAATCTATCAAAAGGAAGATTAGCTAGCTTATGTTCTAGAACTTTATCTTTTTGTTTTTTTTTCCTTTGCTTTACATCATTTAACAAACGCATCTACATTATTACAATTGATCTTTTTTGCTGATGATATCAACTTTTTTCTTTCTTATAAGGATAGAGACTGCCTTGAACATTTTGACATCTTCGCGTCGGGAAAAACTGATTATCAAAGAAACATTCTCAGCTTATACAAGAACTGAAGCCAGCTTTCAATGTAAACGTCAGTAGCGAGAATCTGATTCATTAATTAGCTGTTTATTTTTATAGTTTAACTGTTAACTGTTAATTAAGTTTTGTTCTTAATCTCGGTCCCAGTTTCTTTTCACTATTTTCAAAATTGACCGCACTTCTGAAAATGTATGTTGAGTAACATGCCGAGAAACGTCAAGTTTATAAAATGAGTAAGTTGAATATGTTTATCACCGCTGTTTCTGTTCGATATTCTCGTTTGTCTCACAAAGTAGTCACTTGGGATAAATTATGTTTTTAAACCATTCTTTTGCAACAGGTATTTTTTCCCGAAGAATGGGAATGTTCTAAATTCATTCCACTATTTAAGCAGTAATTTCCAGTAAGCAGTCCGTGTTTCGATCGCTTTACTTAATCGTCTCGAGTTGTTTTTAAGATACACAGATTCCAAGGGGGATTAGACAACAGCCAATCACATAGCGCGAATGTGTTCCGCGTGGATGACCCACGTTCAGAGTCACGTGTCCTTAACCAATTGACGCAGAAAAAAATGGCGGAAGACCCGGAGAGCGATATTGCTATTCTTTTTGTCGACGAAAATGACTAAAGAGAGATTTCTGCTAAAGCGGTGTCAGCGAAATGGAAATTAAAAAAGAATCGCCCTT
>NC_133211.1:25468952-25551452 GCF_958299795.1 Porites lutea | reverse complement strand
AGTTCAACGTCTGCCCTAGGCCTTGTAATCATTTATATTTCAGTATGATTAAGACATATATATTTCCAAATAAGTCAACAGCGACTTGACGACGAATGTGGAGTTAGTCTAGCTCAGACAAAGGATTGTACTAAAACATTTCTTGGGGCGTAACTGTGCTTAAATTTCTCCAGAAGCTTGCTTTAGATTTTCCTTATATTTGCACAGTAATTTTCAAGGAGTTATAATAACTCCTCTAGTGGTGCTAATTTAACTCCTTACGGGAGAGTTTTTTTTGGGGGGAGTTATTTTAATCCCAAAAAGGTGTTTAAAGAACTTCTTTTCCGGAGTTAAAGTGACCCCAGATATTGCGGCGTTAAAATAGCCCCCAAAAAGGAGTTATGCTGCACCTAAAATTTTTACTCCACTTTCAGAGTTAAATTAACTCCAAAAAGAGTAAAAACAACCCATGTAAGGAGTAAAAGTAATCCCATTTAGGAGTTTAACTCCAGATTGGGAGTAAAAAGAACTCTTTTTCAGGAGTAAAAATGACCCCAAATTCGGAGTTAAATTAGGAGTTAAAGTAACCCCCAAAAAGGGGTTATCCTGTACCTAAAATTTTTACTCCATTTTTGGAGTTATAATAACTTCCCAAAAATTACGCTGTGTCTGTAATTTTTTCCCGGGACTTTCTTACAAATGTATATAAAATTTTAAAAAGTGGTTCTAGGTCTTCTAGCCCATGAAACGCCCTCAATTTTTTTTCGTTAAAACCTTTTTGAGTGAAGCTTTAGTTTACAATTCTTTTTTTTTTTTTCAGAACAGCCGTTCTACGGAAGTTATTCGACATCAGATTTTCATACAAACACTGTAATTTCTCACGCGTTTAATTTGCCTACTCGTCAAGATGGCGTTGAAAACCGTGACAAGGTCTATTCTGCGATACTACTAGGGTACGTTCGATTGGGAAATCTGGATTTAGATTTTAAAATCCGGATTTCGGATTTACAATCAAACGCGAAATCCGAAAACGGATTTCAACACTGAGATCATGCTGAGACATCTCTTTTTGGATTTTCATATTTACCGTTCGATCGAAAATCGGAAAAAGGATTCGGAAAAATACAGCACGAAAAGTGAAATTTACTGAACTTTACCTGATTCCTTAAAGTTCCGTAAAGTTCGGAGGCAAAGCTTTACGCAAGCTGCCGTAAAGGATGCGTAAAGAAAGCACTTAACGGCACGCAAGTAAAGTAGTGTAAAGGTAATTAAGGGCCTGTTTACATGGAGGTAGGGGACCCCAGGTAACCCGCCTAGGTGGGGTAACCCGCCTGTCCATATAATCTCTCATTTTGATGGGATCACGTTTACATGTTCGGTGGGGTAATTCGCCACATGTTACCACACCTACCTGGGGTCCCCCACCATCATGTAAACAGGCCCTAAAAGTTAAACTGTCTTTAGAATTATAACGGCCTCACGCGCACGCATAATTAACAAATGCAAAAAGAACACCGCTGTTCAAGACAACAGTTTTGCAAATCCTTTTTCGGATTTCGCAGTCGAACAACAAAAAAGGAAATCCATGAAATCCGGATTTGGATTTCTTAATTGAAATCCATCCTGAGGACGGATTTCTCGGAGGTGAAATCCGTTTTCGGATTTCGCGTTCGATTGCAAAATCCGAAATCCGGATTTCCCAATCGAACGCAACCCCAGTATTCATTCTTATAACCCTTGGTCTTCCCCTTCAAATAACCTCTATATTAAGAAATCTAGGTTAGATATCCAAAAGGGAGCTTTTTCAAGAGTAGGAGCTAAAATTTGAAATGATATACCAGCTCCAAAAAAAACGCTTCAAAACGAAACTCCAGTCTTTCCTTGTTGATATTACCTCTGCTATGAAAACGTATAAATAGAACTTAAGTCATCCAAACTTATTCGGTAACACCATGTATAGAAATGGTAATACTGAAATAACTTGTCATTGTTTTGTTGTGTTTAATACACTAATGACAAGCTAGGAAACAAATGATGATAATCTTCTCTCACCTCATGTTGGCATTTTCCCCAAGTGTGACAATCATACGATTCATCAACGGGTAAAGGCGTTTTTGTGCAAACCCCAGTAAAATGCGTCTTGTTTTGCCCTCCCTATGTCATACAGGAAAAAAGAAAAGGAAATTTCTACGAGAGTACAATTTAGTATCATTTGTACTCAGGCCATTCGTAAGGGTGCATGATTCAGATGAACGAAGCAAGCATCACAAAACTAGGAACGGCCACCACCGCAATCTAGACAGCAAAAACAATGTTCTCTTGGTAATACCATGTAGACTAAGGATGGTAACGAGCTTGCAAAATTCTGTGTGCACGTTATGCAATGAAGATGATTAATTACATTGTACAAAACATCGCATGAAATTCCGATAAGCCGAAAACAACAGGTTGTAAGGTGGCCCGCCCGCCCGTTTTACATTATTTCTTGGAACAGTCATAAAGTAACACTTCCTTTTGTTTTTTTCAACTCTGTCAAAAGTATTTCTCGACTGCGCTGAATAAATTTAATCAGCGTTTATACCAGAAGGTATAAAACCAAGGAACACACCCAATATTAGAATTGAAAGTAGCGACTGGAAGGCTAAATGCTGTGGTGTTGCCTCTTTTGGATTAATTTTTGCTACATTAGTCAAGACGATAAGAGGTTTGTTCTCTTAATATGTCATTTGTTTCGGAGGTTTATACATTAAGAGTCTGTCTCTATAACTGAAAAAGTGTTATAAAGTAAAGGCGACACGTGTTGACTGAAGTTCGCGGCCAAACTCTTACGTTCCACGATTGTCGTTTAGAAGTAAACTTGAGTTGCTACTCCGTTTATTTCATTTGTTTAGGATACAATTTGGATAGGTTTAGAGCAAATACAAACTGACTCAATAGTATTCATTAGACAAACTCACTTTTTTTGCCTTCTACCAACAGTTCCCTGCAGCTTCTTCTCTGAAACTGAGAGAATGCCTCGAAGACTTTGGCGTGGAATCCTTCAGCCAGTCTCTGTTTTTGTCAGGTAATCAAAAGTTCTAACTTCACCGTTTTCTTAGTTAAAATCTGTTTCTTAATCTCCGAGAAATCGATATCATTTTTTGTGGCGAAAAAGTATCAAAGTGTAATAATTGTAACCTAAACTAGCCTTCAGTGTCCTTCCAGTTCTAATTGAAATGGACAATTCATAGTTGGTAACGTTTTTTAAAATAACTTAAATTTTTTTGACCAATTATGATGGTCTCAAAATTATTCTAATCTAGCGCGGATCTGATTTTTTATTAAGATCTCATTTTACAATAGAAAAGTACGAATGAAACATTTGCCTAAAAATAACGAGAATTAAACAAATGAGAATTTGTCCCCCTTTGTCGGCGTCGGTGAATTAAAATTCACCAACTTTGAGGAAATATTATGGATAAGAAACAGCCAGGAAAACCTATGAAGACTAAACGCACCAAGGAAATTAATTACTTCGCTAATCTCTTTTGTCTTGTCACACAGAAATCTGAAAGGCCGATGGCGCGTCCAACGAACTTTCATTCCCTCCCGTTCAACAATGCACGTACAGAGTCCTTGGAAAGTCCATTCCGACAAGCAAACGGAAGGCCGACAGATAAGTGTATTTAATATTATAGACTATTCAGTTGTTTTTACAACTAAGGACGACGAAAATAGCCGTATTTGCTTTGAAAAAAAAATGAAATTAATTGGTGAATTTTTATCTGGGCCGTTTCTAAAAACATTCGATGTGTTGGCATAAAACAAAAGATTTGAGTTTATATAATCTCACTTTATTTTCTGTTCCCAATTGAATTTTGTTTCTCTCAGAATCGCTCACTACTTTCTACTTTTGAAAAAGATCAAATGACTCGCATGCTATGATCGTATAAATTTAAAATTATTATTCAGCTAAAATTTTAGCAAAAAAATCTAATAGAATTGATATTTAGTATAATGGAACAATGGTGTCTCATGAACACTTAAAAAGGCTAGGAGATTTTGTGAGGTGCTAAAAATTTGGGCAAAAATTGGTCAACATTCATTCGATAGTTTTTTTGGCTTAGTCGGAGACCGGAGACACTATTTGAAACCGTATGGCGTAATGATACGTTACTCTCGGCTTGATTCAAATGATCAGTAAAAATGCGGCATAAATACCGCATTTTTTATATTTTATTGCGATGCGCTGCATGCAAGAAAGCACAATAAAGTTTAATCTTGCTTATATGCGTCTTTTGTGTGGTCTTTTGTTATTTTCGATAATTGATTACTGCTTGTTGCTGGAGTTTCTGTCGTCGTGGTCACTTAGTTTTCTGGTTTAATTATTATTTTTTAACTTTGTTCAAACTGATACCAACAAAACTTACAGATTTTCATTTAATATTTCACGACTTTTTTTTTATCAATTGTAGCTGTTCACCATTTATTATAAAAACTTCGTTCGTTCATAAACAAAATTCACCAGGCAAATGACTTTTTTAGAATTTACTCCTTGGCATATGGACTTTTTCAAGGGCGAGATGGATCATTAGTCTCGATGACTTTCAAAGTCGCTGTAACAACATAACAGAGCTACCAATCTAGCTTTTTGAGCAAGAAAACAAGGGAAATTTAGGAAAAACAGTGGAAAGTACAATAAAGATAGCAAATACTCAGCAAAAGATATAAGCAGGTTAGCTAACCATTAATAAGACTGAATCTGCCTAAGATATATCCTGAGATATAACTTAGGAACATTTGGACATTATTTTAAACATGTCCTATTTGCAAATATCCTTTATGTCTACTCTAAAGTAGGCTTAACTTAGGATATTTACATGCATACCCACAGTACTGTGAAAAAGACTTGAGGACAAAATTCGCAGAATTTTGTCCAGAGAGTTGTCTACTCTTTCGCCGACATTTCGTTTAATGTTGGCGATTTTAAACTATCAAAAAATACATGAAATTTCGTTTTTGCAAGCATTTTTTCGCGCTCGGCTGCGGTTTGGCTTAACGGTATTTCTTTGCATCGCTCCATTTATAGACCTCTTTAGCACTTATATTTTGTTTTCCTAATGAAGGTCCCAGGGGAATTTGCCCTAAGAGTCTTTTGATAAATTATTCGCACATATGCTCGTGAATATGAAGAAATTTGAAACAAACAGTTTTCTGGCGTATTATCAGTTGACCTGCATCGAGAAAACAAAATTAACAAGAGCTAAGAAGGTCTGTTACTGATGAGCTCATTGACTTAGTGTCTTGGAACTGGAGACCTCTGTGACAACACGCAATTAAAGCTACATAGTAACTAGAAAGCGACATAAAATTAACAAAAATTCGCCAAATTGAAAATAAGAAGCTGGTTCAAAGCTAGAAGAACTGCGCATTACAAGCATTAAAATCTTCCATGATTGCAAGCCTTGTTTTGATCTTAGCAAAGAGAATATACTGCATAGGAAAAAGCTTTATTCACCGCCAGCATGCTTTTAATTCGTGAATCCAGCACTTAAGTGACAGCAGTCCACTTTTCACAATTTTCGCCTCAAAAGATACGAATTTTGATTTTTTTTTAGCCATATTTGTCGATCATTTAAATCAAGTCCAACGTAATCGGGTCGGCTTGCATCTATAAACTTAGCTGAGAAAACTACCGAACAATTATGTTGACCAATCTGCTGTTCAAAGCACCTCTTTAACTGACATATAACGACAAATTCTTTGAGAGTAGCATAATGATAATATATATTTACTCACTTGCTTATATTCTGTTACTGTAAATACTAATTGAGAGGATCATTGATCTTTGTTTTTCGTTAGATTGTGCGCTAATGGGACAGAGAAGACTGGACCATCCAGGGTCACCTGTTGATCGCTTAAGAGCTGCCAGTCCTGCAGGAGTCCTGACAGTCATTATAGAAGAGTTGTCTCTTTTCACCACGAAACGGACGAGTGTGGAGATAAGTATTTGTTAACTTTTCATTCACCTTCCTCTCTTTCCAAGGGTGATTAAATCGTTCATTTTTAGCTCCCACTCAATGATTTGTGGGAGACCTGATTGTGAAGCTATTTTTCGTTGAGGGGAGTGGGAGAGCGTTCATACTCGAAAAACAAGGACAGAAATTCTTCCTTCAATCTTCATGGGGATATTAAAAACAAACTCAAGTGTATTTCGATTGGAAGAGGGGAGGAGGAAGGGCTTCAAACACCCAAAAAGTAGGGGCAAAAAATTATTCCTTTTATCCCTTTATGGGAAAATTAAAAAAACGAACTCAAGAGTTGTGATTGGTAGACGGGAGGAGGAGGGCTTTAAACACCCAGAAAGTTAGGACATAAATTGTTACTTTGAGCTTCATGGGGTGAATTCGATTTTTCTTGTATATAGGAACAATTCTACAAGATCCATAAGGGTGGGTCCCCAAGCAAACCATGTGAAGGACGTCATGGCCATTTTGAGACTATGTTACGGAATATTTGCGATTCTTTTCAATTGACGGATCAGTTCATTGCTTTAATATTAGTACAAAATTCGCGTTGCGTTCATCAAAAGCAAAACCAGAATTGTATATCTTAAGTATTTTACCTAGAACTCCAGCGAAATAGAAACTGGCGTTAACTGGTCCTTATTCAGTCTTCTAACAATCAAAAAGCTGCCAAAAATATATATTTATCTGACTGCCTACTTTTGTTGAGAGAACAAAGACATTAATATTATTCAAAGAAAACGAAATCAGAAATTAGAAACATACCACTCAATTAATTTGGCTTTATACAGAAGACTTAAAAAAATTTTCTTTTCATGCTGGATAGCTTACAAATACATCTACTATATAAGTCCTTGATCGGGTTGATATTGTGTTATATATATATTATATACATTATGCTATATAGAGATATGTTCTCAGGATATTCTCATCAAATATACATTTTGATGCCACTCGGATTGCTAGGTCGCAATGTCTTGGCAGTTTATTAGACCTTAGGGGATAAAGCTTGAAATAACTGGTGGTTGAATCAAATAAGGTAGATTAACAAAAACGTTAATCACATTTAATTTCTTGGGTAATGTAAGCAGATTTATTCAGGCCGATATGGCCTTATAACAATAAGCAAGAACTTCGAGGCAAGTAAAAGCATCTTTTCACCAAGCTTCGACACGATAGACTACTAAGCTACCTAAATTAACAAATTTAGTTTCATTTTTTTATGTCTGCATGCCATGATTTATGTGTTTATGTTTATTTATTTATTCATTTACTTCTTCATTATTACTATAATAGCGATTTATTTTCCGTGCAGTCTCAGGATAAATTAAGTGAACAGATGTTTAATTTTTCGTAACACTTTCAGTCTAGAGTTCTATAATAGTGAGATACAGAACTTCGTATACTGAAGTCACAACTTTCAAATATGTAGAAATGTTTTCTTGCTGTGTTTTTTCTTCTTTTTTTTCCATTCACCCTGTGTAACAAATTATGTTACTCGGATCATGCAAGTTTTCCGGATGGATTTTGCGACAGTTTGGCTGGTGTTTTGTTCTTCTATTATTCACTTCACAAATCACAATATTAAATAAAATATACCCTTAAAATAACTTCTCTAAGGGTCAAAATTGAAAATAAAAATTTAAACGCCATTTTAGGTTCTTAAAATTTTAAAATACAGAAATTTGAAAAGCGTAGGCGCGCAATGGCCCAGTTACATGGCACTTCACATGGATTGCCGTCCTTCCCCAAGCTAAGGGTCATGGGAATCTGATAAAATTGCAAAGCTACAATAGATTACGAACTGTAGATTTTTGATTGACGCTTTTCTATATCGGATTAATTCTCGGAGGATTTTCGTAATTCCCTGGGGACGCAGATGTAATAAGGGGTGTGTGTTTAGTTTGAAGACTGGGGTTGAACATACTTAGTGACTTTCGGCCTTTGAGGGACTGAGTCCTGTTCAATGAAGACTTTGTGCTAAGATGTATTTCTGGATTTCTTTCAGGCCAAGAGAAGTATGTGCTAGAATTCATCTCAGAGTTGTAAAGCTTTTTCATACGAAGGACGTCTACTTTGATTGACAATAATGAAATACAGGTAAATACCTCTATTCATCTCCGTGTACCAATGATAAATTTTAGTAGCAATCTCAGTTGAAACTGTCAGCTAATCTTGTGTTATATTTCTTCCTTTCAGATGTACAATTGTCTTAAAGTGTGTCCGTCTTGTTCCCTTGAATGATAACTATTCGCAAGCCTGGAGGATGGATAAGTATCTTGTTAATTTTCACTTTTAACTCACTGGTCACTGGTTATAAACTAGACTACATAATTATGCAATTTACATACTCGTCGTGCGAAAAACAAAATTGTTTCTCGAACATTTTTAAGAAAAAAATCTTCAATAGGCTTTCAGTTTAAAAATTTTATTCTTCAAAAGATGTTTTAAAATGACATCCAAGAAATCCAAATAAAGCTTAAGAAAGTTAGCAGTGGAAAGAAGAAGGGAGAAGGCTACCGTAGTTCTCGAAATATTTAGTTACTCTGCACTGATCAACAACTTTAAACGAAACCATCGAAATCAGGAGACGTATTTCTCTAATTCGGTTTCTTTCGTCATACTTAGGATTTATTGAAATTAACTGAATAAAAATAACCCGCATGAATAGAAACCTTAATGGACCTCTTTTAGATGTTCAGATTTGACTAATTGGTTTTTGGTTTCGTTAGTCACTCGATTTTTGTATTACACGGGCTCAAAAGTTCCAATGAAATTTGACTAATTATTTTTACTGCATTTTGTCTGCTTACTGGCATAAGAATTTTATTCAATGATTGGCCTAATAGAGTGTCTTTTCTTCAGTTTGGGCTTGGTTCATGCACACATATTTCTTTCTTTTCTTCTTTTGCTTGCTTTGGTAGACACAGACAAAAGTGAACTAGAAAATTTTCTTATATATGTTCTTCAACTAGGTTTCCTAAAATACGTTTCAGCCAATGTTCAATGTTCTTTGAGTTTCGTTTGCCTGCACGCGTCATCTAATCTAATTGCTTTGAGAAATCCGGACCAAAGTGAGCTACCTCTCTTACAGAGAGCTTCTAGTTTTTTAACGACCTGACGAATTGATTTAAAATATTCTTTTGATAGATAGAGTGATATCTTTTCAGTACCGAATTATTATCTACTGATTGAAATCAAGTTGTTGTACTCGATGGCTATAACAGAAAAATAATTTTCTCTCAGTCAGCTCTTTATGAAATAATTTATTCCAAAGCTATTTTACTCCAAAGTTAGATTCAGAACTATAGGAATATTACACCTATAACCTTGTTTTAATTTCGTTACAGCTTTTTGGCGAAAAAAAATGTTTGCTACAAATATCCGGGTGATACCAGTAACATACGAATTAGATCTCAGTAGTTTTGTTGATCTTATTCAGTTAATCAAACTTTTATCACCATGATTGATTCGGGCGCCTGATGAAGCTTTGATTGTTTCTTGTAAGTATCAGTAAGCTTAAGAAAAGAAGCAGTTAGGAATGTATTTCTCGATCAAATATTGTTTCAAGAACTTGCGCAGAAATGATCATTAACGGACTTAGTAATACGAACCAGCGAAATAGAGAATTCGTTTCTGATGTCAGGTTCACATAATTTTTCAACAGCTTTCCTTTTCAATTTTACCTTTTCCTTGCCGTGGCAAAAAATAAATAAATAAGGTGACAACTGTCTAAAATATAGATTTTTCTACAGATAATATTTGGGTGAAATGCATTTAGACTTTTCCTAAAATTAATCTGGAAGTATTGGTAAGTCTCCTTGACGTGTTTTCAACGTTGACATCGCCATGGCAAACCATTTTTGACGCCCAGAAAAAAAAAATTGCATAGTTATCAAATTTATTTTAGCTGCCATTGTAACCCAGCTTATTAGGCGGTTATTTAAGAGTTTAAAATGACAGTTGTCAAGTTTAATTTGCGATAATGTTTACTTATTTCAGAATTTCATCTTACTGGTAGATTAGCTTTTCTTCCAAGATACCCTGTTATAAACAAATGAAATTAAATTTTTTTCGATGATTCCCTCAATTTATAAGTTTTAAAGCAGATTAAAATGCATTTAATTAATTCAAAATGGCAAATCTAAGATGGCGGATGCTTTCAGTTCGTTCTTTTATCATATATGACTTCATCGTGACGTCACTGCCATTGTTAAAGATTTTCTCTTCAATGTTTGCCAACTTAATGATTTCATGAGACACTTTCCTATTTTAGGTTTTTTGACTTTATTCCTATTTTAGAGGCTAGAACGGTGAAATATAGGTTCAGAAAAGAAATTTGACATCATGTCAGATGAAGTCACATTACCTCGTTGTTAAATTATAAACAGATGTTTAAAGTGATGAGTACTTTTTTGAATACATTCAGTGGCTTTATCATGAAAGGTTTTAACGAGATCGAGTAAGAACAATTGAAAGAAATTTTTTTCCAAATTTTGTCTACTATAAACTTGCATAAGAATTTCATTGAAATCTTAGTCTCAGTGAACAAGTATTTTGCCTACTAGAGCTTCTGTCTCCAGCAGGCTTGGTTCATTGATGCACATTTATTTCTTTCTACACTCTTTTTTTGTATATTAGACACGGAGAAGAATTAGAATCGTATCGTACATGTATTAACTTGTCTTATGTTAAAAGAGACTTTATAGTCGAGATTGTTTGGAAACAGAAAACCACTAAATTCTTAAATTCAAAAAAAATTACATCATCGCAGCTCGTATATTCGATCGATATAAAAACGTTAGGTCCAGCATGCAAAGTTCAAACTTTTCAACATGGTCTTTCGGTTTCTTGGTCATCTTATTCAAATTTTTTTTTCAAGTTGTCATATGTTAGAATTGTTATATTCTAAAAATGTCAGGAGTGCGTTTTTTTTTTCCACCTATCCCTTTAGAATAATTAATTTATCAGAAAAGTTTCAAAGTCTTTGCTTTACATTACAGTTATTAAAATGATGAGTGCATTAATCGTCCCAGGAGATCAAAACAACCTTCTTTGAATAGAGTTAGGGATTTGATGCACTGACTTAAGAGCATGAAAAATGTAACGTAATTTCCAAGATTTCGTCTTCTTACTCGTAAAAGAATTTCACTGAAATCTTAGCCACACTAGGTACATGTATTTCTTTCTATATTTCTTTTGTTTGTATATCATCATAGAGAAGAATCTGAACTAATCTTGTATGAATTCTGTAAACTAGGGTCCCTGAAATGAATATGTCCTTCCAGCAGATGTCACTACTTATTCCGTTGCTATAAAAATTAAGCTAAATTATGCATTCGTAATTTGAAGCCAGTACAACACGTTATACCAGGAAAGGTAGAACAAAGAGTGTAACTTGATTTCGATTTCTGGGTCACCCAATATTTAAAAACTTTTTCGGGTTCTTTTAAGTAAGTAGAATTTCTACATTTTGAATGGCTTGGATTGTGTTTGCTTATTTTAAAACACTCGCCCAATGCATTTGAGTGCAAAAAATTATCACTTGTATAAAAATTCAAATTCTTAGTTTTAAAAATTGAAATTACCATTTTAAAGAGCAGAGTACTCCTTGCTACAATAAGGGCTGAGCTGAAATAAGAACAGAGTATTCTCAGTTTTCTTAGTTGGCAATCCTATTTTGGCCATTGAAAGCCAAATTCGTACACTAATTATTAAAGTAATTTCTAAGTAAAATCGCATCATCGTTTTAGTGCTTTATTTCAATGCACGTGTTTCTAGGGTTTTAGATTTATTATACAACTGAAAAAATCGTGACATAGCTCCTTTGAATAATTTCATTAAATCACTTAAGAAAAATTTACTTAACTGGATAAGAACCAGCAAAATAAGAAAAAAATAGTTTGCTTTTAGGATTTCTTTTCTTTTCAGTTACTGGTTTTACTTACTTGCTGACACAACGCTAGGCTGTTTTTTTCATGTCCTCAAATTAAGTTATCAAAATAAATAAATATATAATACTAACAAATATTTTACTTTCATTTTGTTTCCTCTTTCAGGCTTACCTAACTCATGGATTTAGAATGTAATCTGCCATTGAAATTGAATAGAAATAAAACTTGATTTGGAACTGATTTTGTTAATTGCGCGATGAAATCTCGTATCGGGCGATTTTATGCAAGGGTTTTGTTTCTTTATTTTGGTCTACGTTTTAATAAAGGTTATGATAGAATTCTTTCTCTATAAAATTTTGCTTAGCAACGCTCAAAATCCTTATAGTTAGGGAGTGGGTGATTATATGCAAAGAGACACGAGGCCTCTTGGTCAATCTTCGCTCGCAATTTGTTCAGTAAATTTCAGTATTATTCGTTTCACACAAGTATCTATTAAGTGAACTTAAGTGAAAACTAAAACGTCCAAAGACATATTTCATGTTTTTACTATACCTCATTTGCCAATAGACACATTCAGGGGAGAGCAGGACACTCTCCAGTTGAAATGAATCAAACTTTAAAAAAAATTATAATATGCAAGGGGAAAAACAGTCTAAAACGTTTACCCGTAACCAAAAAATCTGCCATGGTTTTGCCTCAGTGATGCCCTCGAAGGCGTGATGTTGACATCTTTTCATGGACTTTTCAGAAGCAGCAGTGTCAATAAGTAAGAGTACAGGAGGTTATATCCTAAAACCAAGTTCAAAGTGTATTGATTCTATAAATACAGGTTCAGTAATAAAAACTAAGGAACTATATTTATTGTTAGAAAGAATTCTAAACCTCAAAGTTCGTCTTACTTGTATTTTAATTTCTTTCAGACAGTATGTATCCATGTAAGAATGAAGTTCAAGAGCCCTGACCTTCAAGAAGATATACCAAAAACAGAACCGAAAGGAGATTGAAATATAACATTAAATTACCGCAGCCTTTCGAGGATTTTGCGGACAATCATGTTGTGTTACGTAACTTATGTTAAATAAGAAGTAGTAGTCACTTTTTTAATAAGTTTAATTTGTTAAATGTAAATAGAAAAGTTAGAGTTTATCCCTCAAGGAAAAACTTGTCTGATATTTCTATCTATGTTACCATCCAAAACACTGATGCGGAGACTTTGCAAGAAAAAACCTTCTTTTTCAGTCAATAGCAGACGGTAAGTAAGGGTAAGTAAGGTCTCAATTTAGACTAGTAAGATTTTTGAACAGTTTTATTTGGTGGTGTAGATGGAGAACTTTTTCGTATTCACCGTTTTTACGGAGACCATAATACACCTTGTTTACCCCCAAAATTTTGCATAACCATTGTCTTCCATTTCTCTTGGGATGACTGTAATACCTGGGAGAAATTGAATACAATGGTTGAGCAAAATTTTAGAGGTAAACAATGTGTATTATAGTCTACGTAAAAAAGGTAAATATGAAAACAAATCTTGATTTCTCCATTTAAACCACCAAATAAAACTTATCAAATATCTTACTAGTTTACGTTAATAAATCGAGACCTTTCCTACCTTTACTTACCTTCTGCTTGTGACTTAAGAAGGAGGTTTTTCTTGACAAGTCTTAGCAAAAATGTTTTGTTTGGTAACATAGATAGAAAAATCAGACAAGTTTTTCCTTGAGGGATAAACACTCTAACTTTTCCCCCTATAGAGTGGGGGGCCGAGCCCACACCCCACTCTCCCCCTTCCCGGGAGGGGAGTGGGGGAGGGGGGTTTGGGCGGGAGCCCACACCCCACTCTCCCCCTTCCCGGGAGGGGAGTGGGGGAGGGGGGTTTGGGCGGGAGCCCACACCCCACTCTCCCCCTTCCCGGGAGGGGAGTGGGGGAGGGGGGTTTGGGCGGGAGCCCACACCCCACTCTCCCCCTTCCCGGGAGGGGAGTGGGGGAGGGGGGTTTGGGCGGGAGCCCACACCCCACTCTCCCCCTTCCCGGGAGGGGAGTGGGGGAGGGGGGTTTGGGCGGGAGCCCACACCCCACTCTCCCCCTTCCCGGGAGGGGAGTGGGGGAGGGGGGTTTGGGCGGGAGCCCACACCCCCCTCTCCCCCTTCCCGGGAGGGGAGTGGGGGAGGGGGGTTTGGGCGGGAGCCCACACCCCCCTCTCCCCCTTCCCGGGAGGGGAGTGGGGGAGGGGGGTTTGGGCGGGAGCCCACACCCCCCTCTCCCCCTTCCCGGGAGGGGAGTGGGGGAGGGGGGTTTGGGCGGGAGCCCACACCCCCCTCTCCCCCTTCCCGGGAGGGGAGTGGGGGAGGGGGGTTTGGGCGGGAGCCCACACCCCCCTCTCCCCCTTCCCGGGAGGGGAGTGGGGGAGGGGGGTTTGGGCGGGAGCCCACACCCCCCTCTCCCCCTTCCCGGGAGGGGAGTGGGGGAGGGGGGTTTGGGCGGGAGCCCACACCCCCCTGCCGGGTAATTTATTCATATATTCATAAAATTTTTACTCGAAAGAGCGCCGCAGTGGTATGGTGTTGTACTCAAAAGAGCGCCGCAATGCCGTGTTTTAGATCACGTGTTTTTATCTGTTTACTCAAAAGAGCGCCGCACTGCCTTGTTGTTGAAAATGGAGTATTTTTAAGAACTGTAGTCTTAAAAGAGCGCCGCCCAGTCATATTTAAATTATGGAGATTTGATAAACAATTGTACTCAAAAGAGTATTGCATGACTGTGTTCTTGAAAATGGGATATTTTCTATAGCCGTTTACTCAAAAGAGCGCCGCAGTTCCGTGTTTTAGCAAATTGGGCAGTTTTCGGTTAGGCATATATCTCACGATTCTGGGGATATTTTGTGAGTTTGAGGGTTGACAGCATTTGATTCAAAGGCATTAGTCTCTATATTACTTCCTGACGGATAGAAAACGTTCATTTGTGCTAGAAACTAGATAAATAGTTTATTGAATAAATATTTATGCAACCCATAGGCAGAATTGTGTGTTGACAAATAATATTAATTACAAAATATATGAACTAAAAATTATAACTTGTTGATAACACAAAAAATACATTAAAGTTAACCAGTTTTTCCTTCTAATAATTTAATTGCGTTTTATCTCCTTTACATATCATTTTCATTATTATCGCGAAGCTGATAAAAACGCTTTTCACCCACGCTAACTCCTTTACCCACTCCTCTCCCGGGGAGGGGAGAGTGGGTGTGGTCCGTTAAGTCAACAGCGGGCGGGGTAGGGAAGGGCTCAATTTCCAAACAAAATTAAGAGTAGAAAAGTTTTATATGGTGGTGTAGATGGAGAAGAAGCCCAATTTTTTATATATATTCACCACTTTCACTTAGATGATAATGCATCTTGTTTATCCCCATAGCTTTGCATAACCATTGATTCCAATTTCTTCCCGGCATTACAGTGGTCCCAAAAGAAATCAAAGACAATGCACATGCAAAATTTAGGAGCGGAAATAAAGTGCATTATGATCTACGTGAAAATGGTGAATTTGAAAAGAGGTCTCTCCTCTAAAGGTTTCAACCCGCAGAGAATATCACGTGATCTACAATGGGTAGTTAACCACGGAGCATATTACAAATTACTGTATCTTTTTGAGGAATATTGGAATATTAATTTTGCAATGGCTTTGAAAACATTTGCTGCTTTTGTGGCCCTGTATAAATGCTGTAATTATTGGATTATCAGCCGCAAAGCAATTCTAGTGTTCCTGAGGTAGGGTTTGACTTTCGACTTTCTTTCTGCTTTAGGCCAAGCACATAGTGGATAGTGTGTTATGGGCTCGTTGTGCACTTAAGCGCTCTTAATTTGCATTAACGGTGTGACTTTCAAATTATAGTCCCTTTTTGTCTTCCATTTGCCCTTGAAATATCTCAAAGGTGACTATCTAAAAATACCATTATATTTGGCATCAGCAAGATTCCAACTCGTTGTTTAAAGGAAGCATTGGACACGTGACCTCTTAGTGCAAATGGCCTATACACAGAAAAACCTGATTCAGAGAAACAGTGCAAAGGAACCAGAACAATTAAATGATCACTGTACCTGTGAGACTATGAATAACTTGGGCTAAACCTCACTTTTTGGGTTTCTAATTAGACATGTGGATGTGAATGGCTGAAGCCCGGCTCATTTCCCATTATCTATAATTTTAAAGGTACACGTGGGAATAAGGTTGTGGGTATACAAAAACATATACTGTATATTATTAGCTACAAGCTGCCTTGGGTGCTGAGGCAAAAAATACTAGTAACTATTTGGAACTCTCCATCTTTTTTTTTCATTGGGGCGAGCTCTTTGTCCGCCTTATTCCAGTGCATTTCTTGCATCAGTTTCATACTACTTGACTGGCCAAAAGCTGTTATTTGGGAAAGCAAGAAATACCCTTGATCCTTTAAAAGAAAGGGAGTAGATTTCCAAATGATAGTATTTTTTTGGCCTCAGCACCCAAGGCAGCATGTAGCTAATAATATATATATGCAATAATCAAGGCGAAGTTCCCGTTATTAAATTTATAATTTACATCAAACAATAAACTTGTAACCTTAAAGTTGAGCCATGTGATTTTGGTCAGCAGATACCCTGTTTTGAAAGCTGTCAAATGGTCACAACCCTTGCCTCCCAGCATGGTGATTTTGTATCACACAACTGTCTGACCACCTTCAAAAGGCCCATTGTACCATATGACTAGCTAGTCTGGGGTATTCAGAAAAGCACAAAACAATATTAAAATACTAACAGGCCATGGCTACCTCTACACATGAAAAGACGGGTTTTGAAATTCAGATTGGGGACATAATTATCTCCCCCTCACCCCTGTGAGCAAAAATGGAAACTCAATTCGAGAGGGCCTCATTACTTTAAAAGGATAATCTATTTCAAAAATGACTGATGCGGAAAAAAATTTAAAAACAAACACATGGCAGACAAACTGAGAAAGTAGAAGTAACATCATTGTCATTTGGTCAGTCATATAGCACAAGTGGCTGAAAGATTTTGTTTACCTTTACAACTACAGTGGAACCTCGATATAACGAACACCTATATAAGGAAGTCCTTGGTATAATGAACGATTTGTTTTGCCCCAGTAATAGTACATAAAATATATGAAAAAGGACCTCGTTAAAGCGAACACATTTTGCCATTCCCTTGGCCCTTCATTAAGTCGACATTCCACTGCATAGCAGAGTAAATTAAGACAACTTCAATAATTTAACTGAAAATCAACTCATTCTATTGTAATATTATTGTAATTTGTTTCCCACGGAGCTGCACTTAGGAGTTGATAAGAACTCGATGAAACATGTCCGTGTGTTCCAGATCGATTTGGAATTTGTAAGTGTTGGTTTTTAAAGAGAGGGGAAAACTGGAGTACCCAGAGAAAAACCTCCTGGAGCAAGGAAGAGAACAAACAACAAATTTCCACTATTTTCACCACTTTTTAGGCTATCCTCTTTACTTGCCTAGCTCTTCTTAGGGCTTTTCATGCATGTAATAGAGAAGCCTGTTTGTCCTATACCCTCTTTACCACAACATATTTCTCAAATTAATAGTCACAAGCTGGTTTAGGTCATAGCCACTCCTAGGTATCCCTCAAAAGAATGGAATTATATAATTATAATATATCAGTTCTTTAAATTCTAATTTGAAGTGCTACTATGATGGAAAATCAATTCTCCTTTCCTTTAACATTATTTGTACTTTCCAAATTTCTTAAACAAGTTCTTATTATTTTTACCATGATTTCTTGGTTTGACATTGCATCCATCATTAATACATGTAACAATCCTTTGTTCCAGTTGAGTGGCAACAAGAGAAATTGATTTAGAGTAACAGTGATGTCATTTCATCAACAAAACTTAATTAGAACTGACATGACGATATTGAATCATCATTCATACAAATTTGGACAAACAAATTTCAAGACTTTTCAAGGGCAAATTACAGTTTTCAATGACTAAGACTTATCCAATAAATCAGAATTTTTTATCCCCTTTTTGAACTATGGATGAGTCATTTACCATTTTTACTTCTTCAGCCATACCACTTTCCATGACAACACTTTACAACGACTGGGTATGACTTGAAGTTGCGTCTGAGGTACAGAAATAGTATTTGAAATACGAAAACAGAAAGAAAATATTGTTTATGCACAAAAATGTTGTAACAATTAGATTACCCGTGAGTCTTACAGGTTCTTATACCAAGGACGAGCCAAATTTTCCTCTGCGAGATAATCTAATTTAACAGAAAACAGTGTGGAGTAGACAAGGTATTGAATTTCAAGGACTTTTGAAGACCCACTAATGGAATCGAGTACTTTTCAAAGACCTTAAGCGAATTCAATAACTTTTTACTTCAAGACCTTTTCAAGATTGTACAAAGCTGCTGTATGAATGCTGCCAACTGCACAGGGTTTGAGAATTTCTGGAAATTCAACTGACATCATTTCCATTCTTGATCAGTCCAACTCTTACAATAAAATAAATTTCAGTAAATTAATGTGGACAGGCTAACCACATGATCATTGTCAAAATAACCAGCCTCTCTTTGTAATAACAACCTGAAATGGTTATTAAATATTTCCCATATATACCTGCAGAGAAAAGAGAGTTGACTCTGATCATTATAGCACTGTATTAAATATACTTCTTTGCTTTGTTATGAAGCTAGTATGAAGCCAAGACAACTTCTCAACAGGTCCTTGAATGTAGCTTCCTTTATTATGACATTTCACCACCAGTGTGCAGCCACAGTCTGTAGTCACAAACTTCCTTACTCTGTTGGATCCATGGTGCTGGGGAAAAATTAACAACTATTCAGTCTAGACTCAAACTGACATTATTGTTGATTTGTCAAAAGACGCTTCCATGGTCTTATTTTAATAACTAAGTTACTAAAAATCCTGGAAATAATGCCTTAACCTTAGCTTTTGACAACAGCTCTGGTCGTTTTCGTTCCATAAGGAACAATACATATTTTCCTCCCTGGACCCATTTGGCTTTCAGTTTAAGCTGCATGTAACAAGATGGTAAAAAACATCATCATCAAAGATAGATCTTTCCACTAATACCTTGGCCTCAGTCTGGGTATTCTGACCAATCCTGATAAACTTCCATTGTGTAGTTCCAGAAATTATCAATACCCCCCCCCCCCACCCCCCACCACTCCATAGCGGGCAATGGAAATTCTGAGTGGAAGGGAGAAGGTCATAAAAGATCATTTCCAAGGGGGAGGGGGGTTATTGACCTAGGTTTTTTTTCCAGGGGGCTCTGAGTAAGACTGGTGAGTTATTAATAAGTACAGCTTCTCTGTTGAGCAAGTTATCAGTTATTTTACTGTAACGTTATACCAGTGTTTCAAAACAAGTATTATTGTTTGCATTGATCATCTTTTATCTACGATCAGCTAAATACTTTTTTCACCGCTTATGCGATAGCTTTCTTTAATACAGTTGTCATCGGCTCATGAATAAACTTCCCGTTATCTAGCTGTTGGTAGATAACTAGCACCCGCCTGCAGGGTTCATACTCTTTTAACCTCTTCAGATTACATGGCTTTTTCCATGACCTTTTAAAGTTTTCCAAGACCTTAGGTTTAGCTGTCCTTGTTTTACAGTATTTTTGGACCTTAAACAGTTCAACAGACACAAACTCTGGTGTCCACCAAAAATGCATGTTGTTTGCGCTGTTCAATCACTTCTCTCTATATCTTACATTGTCCTTGCCTTGCCATCGACAGTGACTAAGCTATCAAACAAAACTTCAATTTTCCATGACCTTCAAGGACCAACTATTAAATTCCATGACTTTCCAGGCCTGGAAAATGAAATGCTTAAATTCCACGACTTTCCAGGTTTTCCATGACATGTACAAACCCTGCCACATGGAACGTGGGGGGGGGGGGGGGTCTAAAGCAAAAGTGCCCTCTGTGGGAAAAATCCATTGCCAATTTCACTCTTCAACTACTTCTCTTTGAAGATCGATTTTGTCCCTTGCCATCACCAGAGGGTTAAAATCAGTGACGTTGCCAAGTTTGAAAACAGCAGACCGCTGAGGATCAGTTTCCTCCTCTGACAATACCAACAAAGACTTAGTAGTGTTAATAAGTCAGAGTCATCCTGGCATAACCATTATCATGGCCAAAGTAAACATTGCGAATAAAGTCCTACGTTTAAAATCAAGAGAATTTGCAGTAATTGTAAGCAAACCCCATGTACTGCTCAAACTACATTCACTTAGTGAGACCACATATTATTGGGCCATACATATTCCTTATAATTTTTCTTTTAGGTACTTTAGCAGCGAGACTCATAATCTGTAACGCGTTTTTTGCCCCGGAGGGGGGGGGGGGAGTCCTTTATATAGGCTATATGGGTATGTGCAGCACCAAAGGGTATGTTTTTCTCAGCCATTATGGTCTGAAATAGGGTATCAATTTCGACCATTTTGGTCTGAAATATGGTATGGTTTGTGCACTCTAGTCTTGAATTGAGTACGTTTTTTTAATAGAAGAATTAGTTACTTCTTCATCACTTGGCGATAAGACCATTTCCCTTTTAATGTTCACACCAACTACCGTGTAGGTGCCGTAACAGCTTGTCACACGCTCTGGTCACGCGCCAGGCTCAAGGGCTGAAATAGGTTATCCAATTTTTGATCAGGTCTGAAATAGGGTAGGGAAAATCACAGATTTTGGTTTGAAATAGGGTAAGGGTTTCAGGAACGGTGCCGCACATTACCACCCCATTTTTCTGGAAGTATCCCCCTGGGCATCTTTGTTGTTTTTGGGTCAGAAATGGGGGTCCAGGCATTCCTTGCAGACACCATGGAAACTGGGACCAAGAATCATTGCGTGATGGAAGCCTCGCATGTTTTGCAAAGAAAGCTTAGGAAAGATTAAATTTAGAGCTTTTTGGAAACATGTCGGTCCACGAATTCTATTGCTTGAAAGTGTTGATTACTTTGGAGCATGTGAACACTACTGAGTGGTCGAAAAAAAATAAGAATCTGAATTAGCAAAATTGTGATGGTAAGGTGATGTTGACTTTCACTGTAGGCAAATGAGTCTTATTGGGATGAGCATGCAATTTATTTTCGGTGATAATTGAAAAGACGTGCCATGTAAATCACTTTTTCCATATCCGGACATGATATTATTTCTCTGGAATCGAGGCCTTTAACTTTTCGTGTATTTACACATGTGGCATATTTCCAGTCGTCGCTAACACGTGCACTGAATCAATTCAGAAACAAGTAAAAAGTATCGACGTCAATAAAGTAGGAAGTAAAAAACATTTAGCGAGTAAATCTGTTTAGTTTCTCAATGTAATCTTCAAGCAAGCGAGACTTAATGCCGCGCTGTAAACGGCTTCTTGTTATTTAATTTTTGGTTCCTAGTCCATTGTGCACTGATTATGAAAATATATAGAAAATAGTTGAGTAGTTCATGGCATAATTGTATTGCAATTAAATACCATTATTACTTTTTGTTCATTATTTTCATTTTCACTTTATTTTAATTTGTGGCTTTGCATTTACTCTTAGTAATATTCATGTTATTTGCATTAAAATAATAAAAATAAAATGATAAAATAAAAACAAATAGAGTGCTTCATGGATAACTACATGTACATGTACAGCAATGGCGACAAATTAAAGCAAGGTAAACTCAATAATTTCTTTCCTGTTTTTAAGGGTGTCACAGTGGAGAAATTACAGAGCTACCCCTATAGATAAAACACAGCTAACCACAAAGTAGAACCTAAAAAGAAACGCATACCGTAAAAAAAAGGAGAAACAGAACCGCAAAAATAATACCAAAAAGAAAAAATGCTTTGTGAGCTAACTTGTACCAGAACAAGAATTTCTTTTGTCTTTGAAAAGTGAAATGAACTCATTGTGGAATAGTGCTTTGCAATATTACTTAAAATAGGTTTTGTCACCTTAGATATATATGTTATTGAAACCAAATTGAATTTTGTTTCTTTTAACAATAAAAATCTTCAAAGACAACGAAAAATTGTTGGCGAATGTGACTTTCCCATACAAAACTGTCCAAGTCACAGCAGGGACCAGAAAATTGTGACATCATTAGTGCAAAGAGCAATTACTTGTACACAAGAATGGAATGTTGTTCAGTATCTTGTAAACAAAACTAATATGGACTCATTCCAGAATGAAATAAGTCTTTCCGGTATCATGAAGATAGCCCCATACACAGTAACTCACCTTTTTTGATCCATTTAAAAAAATTCATGTTGCACTTCCCTCTGAAATAAAATGAATTGTCTTACTAAACCCTTGCAGGATTAGCTCAGTCTCTAAGAGTGCTTGACCGCAGAGTGGGAGGTTGCAGGTTCGATTCCTGGGACCAGACCAACACTCAGAGTCTTAACATGACTGAGAAACGAAGGTACTGCCTTAGCCCTGCAAATAGCTTCGCGTGGCTCTCATGACCACTTAAAATGGTGGTCCTGTCTCCAGCAAGAGACATAGAAATAGTGTCCCCAATTAGCACTTTCATGCTAAATACATTGACACTCAAATAAAGTACTTTTTTTACTAAAATAAACCACCTTTAAAGAAAAAAGGTAATTTCAAATTTATTTGAATGAGCTTAAGACTAACCTCCCACCAACCTCTAAAAGATGGCAGACTTGATTTTGACTCTCAAGACTGAAAAAATCTTCCCAGAGTCCTCTAGAATGTCACGCAATTCATACACTGGGAATGAACCCGAAGGACAAAATTAGTTGAAGAAAATCAAAACAGTGCGCTATAGACTTCCCTTTGTAACGGAAGTTAATCTTGACTGTTTGAGCCTTTGAATACACAGGAGAAATATTTGTTGGCAATGAAGTTGCAAACTTGTCAGTAACACATTTTAGTTTGACATAATTATAGTATTAAAAAGTACTTAGGAAAACAAAACAAACAAAGTTTAATAACACAATCCCTTTTTTTTCATGTACCCTTTTCAGACCAAACATCAAATCAACTGGGACTCATGCCCCTGAATCACATAAATGTAGTCAACAGTTACTGGCACCATACAAACGACTTATTGATAACTCAAACAAAACCAACTACAAGAGAAAGGATTGACTGGACAACCGATACACATGTAGTTTGACGAACAATAAACAAAAATGACAAAATGAATAATATTAATTCGAGTCTTCATAGCCAATAACATCATGGCCCAACTGTCAACTGACAGACGACCCATAACATCGCAACTTAATTGACCAATCTGGTCAATAACCAGAGTCAAAGTGAGTTGTATCATGTCCATTGATAGTATTTTCTCTGAAAATGACTACCACAAAGGGTGCAGAAATGTCAGTCACTGTCAACAACAGTCCTTTTCAGGACTACAGCAGCTGTATGTTCACCCTGCAGGTGATCATGCTCCACATACTTATCAAATGACTCCTGGATTCAAACATTTTACAGTTTTATATCCAACTGCCATGCCATCAAGTGGCTGGTTAATGATAACCAAATCGCTGGTCTGTGGTGTTACAATATTGTCTGTTAATGGTCACTTGTCCTGCTATCACCTTTGCAATATTAATATCATGAAAATGGAGGCCCTGTTTCTGGCTAGATCTCATCTAGTTGGGAGCTCACTGTTAAGTGAATTGTTAAATTGGCCATGGGCAAGGACTAAGTTACCTCTGAAATTGAACTACGATAGATCTTTTAACAAGGACTTATTCAACTTCTGTTGTTGCTTAGCACTGGTCCTCATAGGCATTTCAGTGGCCAAACTAGATCACTTGTAATGATGGAATATAACAGCTAATAAAAAGTATTTGAGTACTTAGCTTTGAAATGATATAATTATACATGTGTTATTCCAAGCTTACCTTAAAGGGAACATCCCCTGTCATCAATGAACGTTACAAATTCTCTTACTTAAAAGTCACTGGTGAAACAAAAAGGAGACAAAACATGGATATGAACTTTGAACAAACACTGACTATTTCTCAGTATTATTTCCTCAAAGCCTATGGCACTTTTGTGGCGCACATAAAACTGAAAAGATGAATGCCTTTAACAAGAGAATTATTAGATTTCACAGGATTATAGTTCTCCATAAGTACGTGGTAACCATTTTTAGTTTCCTCTGATTTTGTGTGGTGGCTGCTGCTCAGAGTGTTGTCAAGGATTCCCTATGCGTTTGGCTGTGCTACTTGTCTTATGGCTCCATCTTCTTCAGGCACCATTCCTGACGCTCATATCTGTTGTTGAAAGGTTTAAATTATATTGTACAAGATCCTGTCTTTACCTACTATCCAGGTCATTTAAGAAATAATTTTATGTTTATTCTCCAGTCTATATCCTGTAGTCTACAGGGTAGTTATGTTTTGTCTGTTGAGCTACCCTCTCCTAAAACTACTACTTATGGACTGCACTTCTTTATACTTTCTTTTTTCTTCTTTTTTTTTATTTTAAGAGAATATTATTTTGTAATTTTAGTGATCCCAACTTAGGGCCTCAATTCTTATGCAGAATATTGGTAAGGTCATGAGCCAATGTCTGCGGCAAAGACAAAACATTAATTTTAACACTTTCAAATCTTCCATCAGTCATTTTTTTTTGGATGGCAATACATTTCAGCACTCTAAAATAAAAGTGAGAACAGCACTGAAAGTAAGATTTTAATTATGAAACAGATACAATAATTATAAAAATCTATAATTTAATTTTCTGAACTAGCCTGAGAAAGCAGCTGACATTTTGTGACACCACCACTGATATGTGATGTGTCACTACCCAGATCTGGGTCATGCTTCTGATTGGTCGTACTGGCTGGTAAATTTACTTCAGCCAATCAGAAGCACTATTGAGATCCGGGTACTGATGCATCATCAGTATGGAATTTCAGCATTCACGTTTAGATGTCATTTCGTGAAGAAACCAGTGGTTGCATTGCAAAAAGTCAGCTGTTTTCCCAGTCTACTTCTGAACCCACCTTAAAATGTATGATATACACTCCATGGCTAATGGCATCACCTGGTGTTGGATGCCCTTTGATCCCTCCACAATGCCATGTCTTTCTTTTCAACTCCTTTCGTGCACAGAACTAGTCTCTAAGGAATTGTAATAATATTATAATTAAGTTATGAATATATGGAAATCATAAATTTGAACTGAGGGGTGCATGAAGAATTATATGAAAGTAGATCATCACAGCTATAGATGCAACTTTTGCAGTTGCAAAAAAAAAAAACAGAAAAAAATTCAGGCTTGTACAGGATTCAAACCCTTGACCTCTGCGATACAACTTTTACAGTTTTTTTTTTCAGGCTTTCTTTTTGTGACTGTAGTGTTGTCATTTCAAACCCTACACATACAATTTCTAACTCTAAACACGAGACATCTGTTGCTCCATCAGCCATAATAGATAGAAATCCACGAGATCTACCTTGAAGGTATGAGAGATATGTTCAGAAAACTCTTTACATGCATGATTATTCAGGTACATGTATGTGTTTCTAAGGGACAAACCATTCTTTCTTTGCAATGAACACAACTGTGGGAAGATAAAAAACAGAAGTTTTAAATATACAATATCCATGTAATATGCTGTGTTAAAAAAAGAAATTCCATGTTCTTGAACATTGGTCAAAGCATGTCCTTCACTGGCCCCATGATACATGCATGTGCTTTCAGGCTGTTTGTTTGGAAATTATTTGATCCAATCCTCAGGAGTATTGCAAGTTTTTCCTTTTCGTAAATTCTCTACAAAACTCGCAGAACATTTTGTTTTCCCTTCCTTCAAACCTCAGCCATTTGTATTTTCCTTCCATGCCTCCTAGTAACTTGCAAGTTTCTTTTGGTGAAAGCAGGTGTTTCAGATGCTGTGTTAATTTCTTTATCATCTGATGATTGCTTTCCTCCAAAGAAAGAGTACAGTGGGCCTTGCACTTGTTTCCGTTACAACATACTTTGGCCCACGTTTTAATTCACCAAAGAAAAATAGGTAAGGACCTTTGAAACGAAATTACTAAAGCCACCATCTTGTATCCCACAGTGCATTTTGTTTCTCGAGTAGAGCCCAGACTTTTATTCAGCATTTTTTCCAGTTCACTTTTTAAAAGGTTTGTCTTTGGCAATTCTTTGTTTGTTTCACGGCCCTTTTAGCACCTTTTGGTGCGATACAAAAAAAATTACATGTATTTCTCAGAGAGTGCTAACTTTACTTGTCCAGAGGACTAGTGGGGAAGATGAGTGGATGACCGTTAAGTTCAAGCACTGCTGAGGAACCCAAATTATTATTAATTAATACCTGTCCAAGCCTTTTATCTTTCTACATGGGGCAGTACTTCACTTCAACATGGAACCACTAGTTATTGCGTTTGAGGTATGAGAATGCCACCCCTAATTTCTGTTGGGTGTTTTGTGCATTATTGGGTGTCCCGTGCAATTATTAAGTGAGGTTTTTTGCGATTGCATTTGTATTAACACACATTTGCCTCACTTTGAGGCGCTTGCTTACATTTTGCTTCACTTTGATGCACTAACTCACATGCTGATTCGTGTGTCCTCGGCATTCATCTTCCAAAATTTGCTGAGGTCTGCTATTCTGTCTTTGTAAAGTATTCATCTTTTAAATGTTTGCCAAATCTTCTTAAAGTGCACATATTTCAAGAGTTTGCTGAAGGTCTACTATCGATCTGTGTTTGCTAAATCTTTCAGAGCATTCATCTTTCAAAAGTTTCGGCAGCCGTTGTGCCACAAAGTAATAATAATAATAATAATAATAATAATAATCTTTATTTCTTAAGATAAAAACAAATATCCTAAGTTACAACATAAATTCAAAAAACTATTTACATATCATATCTAAAAATTATTCTGTTACTAAAAACGTTCTTAAACCTGTCAGTGTAGATTCTAGGGACAGAGACTGATGTATTTCTAAGATTGTACCTCATGTTCTTTTCCTTAGGTAAAAACTGGAAGAACAGACATTCGGGGTTATTTGATCTTTTTTTGTAGAGTGTCTTGTCCGCCTTCTCTAGCAAATCCCTGATATTTACATTCTTGGACATAAACTTTCTTTTCATACACCAGTCTAAAAAATTCTGTATTACAGAAAGGTCGGAATCTGAGGCACCATAAACCGGCAGAGCGTAAGAAAAATTTGGTAAGACTATTGCGTTAAAAAGGTGATCTACTTCCTCCTGGGACATTCCTTCCTTACGTAAAGATCCTAATAAGAATAATGACTTGTTCGCCTTAATTACCTTCGCGCGCACGTGACTACTGTATTTACAATTTTGTTGAAAAGTAACACCTAATATGGATAACTCTGCGCACTGCGGTATATTATCTACCGAGATGTGAAGCTCGGCGGTGCCATTTCATCATGACTTGTGATATTTTTGGCACCAGACAAATGAGCATTTTAGGTCTGTGTTATTTATTCGGAAAAACTTATAAACCGCCCACAATAGCTCTACTCAAGTCACTGAAATCAACACACTCGACCAAATTACTGCACTTGTTGAGACGAACCATACAATATCACTAGCCTTCAAGACTTTTTCATAATGATACACAGTTTAAATAGAGGTTTCGCTGTAAGCAATCCTTACATTTAATTTATGCCATGATCAAATTAATCTATCGCAATACATCCACCCCTCCCCCTCAACTGGTACCTGTACGCCTAACAAACATATCTTAGTATTATTAATATTTATACACCGAATATGGCTTCCCTGTGGTTAGCCTCCCATGCAGGCATTTTTAGGGGAGCTCGTTTTTCATCCCTCCCCACAAACGGCTGAGCAGGTGTGTGTGGGGTGGGATGAAAAACATGCTCCCCTAAAAACACCTGCATGGGAGGCTACCCTGCGGTATACAGTCATCAGGAAACTTCAAAGTCAAGTCAAGTCAAAGGACTTCACTCTAAGTTCAAGATTGCTCCGAATCTCTCATTTTATGAAAAAGTTTTCTTATTTTACGAGAAAATCTAAATCAAATCATAGGACAATAAACAGGCAGTTTGAATTTGCGAGAACAAAATCTTATTCTATGACTTGTTTTTTTCTTAAAAGAAGAAATCTCGAATTTAGAGTGTTAGTATATGTTACAGCTGTAGCCTGCAAACCGCTAGCCTGTTCACAGACCCTCTATTTTCATTTCAAAGTCCGTCAAGCGCGGGTGATAAAATATAAACCGCAGGGGATTTATTGACTGTCAGTCCAAGGGAGTAACTGGTGGGGGCAGAAGAAAATAGACAGTCTGTAGACATCTTTGGGAACAACTGAAACTTGCTTTTCCCAGGAAAAGCAAATTACCATTGGCTGGATGGCGATTATCCTGTCATCATCATGTCAATGACTCATCATGCTCGCGTCATGCGAGTAGAAGCGTTTGTCATTGCCTGGACGAGCTAACCGCAACACTTGCTATTGTAATTTGCACAAAAAAATAGCATCGATCAAAAGTGCTGCTGACTTGGAAACTTGGGATGGAATCATACTACAAGCTTGTGTTGACCATGTTGACCATAATTATCTTTTGTATCGGAGTGTAGACTATGGAAAGCACACTTGACGACTGTTTGGCACAATTTTCAAGCAAATATGTGCTCAAAGAAGAGCAGCGCAAGGTTGTTTTGGGTTTACTGGACCAAAAGAATGTCATGGCGATTCTTCCCATGGGTTTTGGGAAAAGTTTGATTTAGCAGTTGTTCGTGGCAGTGAAACTCAAACGAAGAGAAGAGAACACTAAACTGTAGCTGCATCACCATTATGAAGTATCATCAATGATCAAGTTAAAGCAATTGAGAAAAGCTGGCATCTCAGCCATTGCATTACCTTGCCGTGGCACCATGAGGTGATGCGGACATCCTGTTTTTTTTAAAAACCGAAAGCTATCATCGTCATACTCGCTTTCTTGAAAGCTGGCTTTATAAAAAAAAAATCCAGCTTGGGTGCTTCTAACCTGAGTACTGCAAGGCGAACAAACCCTACTTGACTGATGTTCTGTTTGCGAAACGGTAAAGCCAAGATCTTTCATTTTGTTACACCTTGACGAACACTCTCAAAAAAGATTCTCTGTAGCTTTACAGGAATGGGATGATTACCCAGTACTATTGCTGTATACAAAGCACCCACATATCCTACAATAATCAGATGTGCCGATTTTTCGGCCTCGGTACTCTTTTAGCCGGCTTTTTCGGCATAGAAGCAGTCTAAGGAGTAAATTCATCCGATTGCTTTGAGTTGTTTTCTCCTCTCAACAACGTGTGAATCGACCGGCCGTTAATGCCGTCCAGTGACGTCAATCACTACCCAAAAACCGGGTAGTGATTTTGATTGGTTGATTGTCTAAACATTCGTATAATTATGTATAATTATGAAAAATTTTAGCGGGATTGTCGCTTGATATTCAGCGGATCGCTTCCCTGGCATTCTTTTGTTTAGTTCAAACATTTCGATAAGCTTAATCTTTATATTAAACAGCAAAATTGCCCTTGTCTTCGAAACTGAAATGCTAAATTGAACTGGGAATGAAGAATCATTGCGGAGAGTCGGTAGGTTTTTCGTTTAGAGCCGCTTTGTGGTTTCGGCGGCCGGTGATTTTGTTTACGCGAAGTTTTCTGAGATTAGTGTTATAATTCAACCTTCTTGCTATTTTTACCGTCAAGTGTAATGATTCTGTTAGCTTTTCTTTCTTGTCTCCTTGTTTTTTTCATCGTTAAGGACCAAATAGCTTCTTTTCAATTAAAGCAAATCATTGTGATTTTGAACTAAGTGTTCCGTGTGTTGTGTTTATTTTATTGTGTGATTGCGACCGAGTTTGATTATAGAATTTAGTTCAACCAGTTCAGAGTTGTACTGCATGCAGTTGATAGTTTGAACGTTAAACATGAATTACAATCGAAAAAATAAAGTAGTTCTGTATCATGCAGACATTTCCAAACGATATTTCTCAGTTTGCCACTTGAAAATCGTGTTTTACTTTTTGCATGAATTAAAGCAAAGGTCAAGGAGTAGTGACTTCACTGGACGACATTAACGGCCGGTCGATTCAGACGTTACTGAGGGAGTAATAACAACTCAAAGTAATCGGATGAAATTCAGGCTATCTAAGGAGGGTCTAAGAAGACATGCTTCAACAAATACTCGACTCAGAGTGTCATTGTTGTTTGATTGTAAAATACTTAAGCCAAATACACAAGCAATAATTATTTATATCTCCAATTCCATTGGTCCAATTTCATTGGTAATGATAATGATAAGGCATTGAAATGGGGGAGGGACTTAATAAACCTCTTTTCTCCCAAAGATGTCTACAAACGTTCTTTATTTTTCTTTGTCACGCTCCACAGTCGTTCTCGCAAGCTTGCCGATATTTTCAAAAAGAAGGATAAGAAAAATTAAACAACGTCTGTGTACAGGCCGCAGGTGGCCCAAGCTCATTACATGAATGTGGACGTGACTCTTGCTTGCGAGCGGTGTTGTGTTACAAATGGATGTTTACAAAGGCTTGTATGGGATTTAAACAGTTTTGCTTTAAAAAAGAGAGAAAGATCTTATGTTTTTAAATAAAGTCGACGTACCTTATTTCCTTGTTGTATTCTTTGTTGTCTACCCACGTCTCAAGCCGTTTTGAGGTGTTTTCAACAAGTTAGCTGTTCCACTGCTAAGAGAAAGACAAGCAGAACACTGATTCCTGTAGAGTACATCACTCGAGGCGAATAATTCCCCTGGAAAATTACCCCCGGCCTCAATTCCTCCAAAAATTCAAAGCAGAGATGTTGCAGTTCCATGTCCATTCGTTCGTTTCACAATTCCTCCCACAGATCGTTCACTAGCGATGCTTTCATCTCTTGCTCAATTGGCTTCCGCATTTCTAACTAGGCTCGTCCAAACTGCTGTGGACCCTTTCACCAATCGCATAGTATGTTGGGTAACCAAAATAAGCCTGGTGAGGGTAGCCAATGGCCTCCAGTCGACAAACAAACCCGTTAGCTCCCCAGGTCCCCTCGAGAGGTTTTGTCAAGACCGCATTGTTTATGTCGACCAATCAAAAGCGACTGGAAATGTGTTTACAAATTCAAAAATAAAACAAAACCTCTCAAGGGGACCCGGGGAGCTAACCGGTTTGTTTGTCAACAGCAGGCCGTTGGCTACCCTCACCGGGCTTATTTTAGCTACCCGACATACTATGTGATTGGTGAATGGGTCTACGGCAGTTTGGCCAAGCCTAGTTAGAAATTTGGACGCCGATCAAGCAAGAGATGAAAGCATCGCTAGTGAACGATCTGTAGGAGGAATTGCGAACCGAGTGAATGGACATGGAACTGCAACATCTCTTCTTTGAATTTCTGAAGGAATTGAGGCCGGGGGTAATTTTCCAGCAGAATTATTCGCCTCAAGCGACGGACACTCCGGGAATCACTGTTCTGCCTTGTCTTCCTCTTAGCAGTGGAACACCAAAACAGCACTAACTCGCCGAAAACACCTCAAAACGGCCTGAGACGCGGGCAAACAACAAAGAATACAACAAGGCAATAAGGTACGTCGATTTTATTTAAAAACAACATTTTTTTCTCTCTTTTAAGAAAAACCGCTACATAGCATACAAGCCTTTGTAAAAAACCGTTTGTAACACAACACCGCTCGCAAGCAAGATCCACGTCCGCGTTCATGTAATGAGCTTGGGCGGCCTGTGTACAGGCCAGCGAACCGCAGACGTTTTGCCTTCGTCGCTCCTGAAAAACCGGATGCTCTCGCAGGCAGGGTATATGTATATTAAGCTTGAGTAGAAATAAAAAATAAAAACGAGAAAGCAAGCCCATATAAGCTTACAGTTATAGTATAAAAATATACAGTAGTAAGTAGCAAGTCTACTAAAACTTACATCGTGTTTTCACGCCAGAACCTCTTCTTCACGTGAATCGCTCTCCGATGATTGAATTCTTGCCTGTTCCTCGAAATCTCTGGCTCTTTCTTTAACTTCAATCAACCGTATAAATGGTCAGGTATCCTTAAGTGCTTTTCGCTCCAGAAAGGTGTGTTTTCCTCTCGAATAAACGAATGAACACGGAGTTGAATCTCCCTCCACTGCTGCTGCTCGCCATCCGCCATATCTGTACCAAGAAGGCTCGAAAGAGGTAGACTGGTTTCCATACGCTGATTGGAGAATCTTGATCACATGGCCTTAACGCGCGGAAAATTAAATATTGGGCGCGGATACGTTCAATAGGCTTTTGTACATTATGCTTTTGCTTCCCCACTAAAATGCTCCTCCTTAATGCTCCATTTTTCCCACTAAAATGCTCGGTCTCCCCAAAAAAGTCACTAAAATGCTCGGATAATGCTCATTATACAAACGGTTTTTTAAATTAATTTCAAAGTTTACACTTACAAAAACGTGCAAGTGTTGCAAGTAACAACGACAACGTGTACAAGTTCATAAATACAGCCAAAAAAACAGCTGTATTAGGTTTTTTGTGAATTTTGAGTTTTAGTCTTTATTTTTCTTTAAAAACGCAGGAGCTCGTGGGGCATGGGCTCCCGAAAAAAGTTAATTGCTATTTTATTTTCTCGGAAAAATTAATTTCCCGAGGAAAATGCCACTAAAATGCTCGAATAATGCTCAATGCTTTTGCCTCACTAAAATGCTCGAAAAAATGCTAGCATAATGTACAAAAGCCTAACGTTCAACCAAACTTCCGGAAATTTCGGTCCCAAAACTCAATGGATCGGTTCGGTCCAACCGGAAAAGTTTCGAAAAAACGGGTCCACCTTTTGAGGTGGACCACTTTTCCCGGTCGGAACGGTTGGAACTTTGGTTGAATGGATCGCGCCCATTCAATACCTGAAAAGATCTGAAAACAACAGAGACGCCTCCTAGATCCTCCCTCCTGGTCTAGCTTTTCTAGGTTCAACTCTTTTTCAGCCAATGATAAATCTTTTTTGTTACATTAATCCTTATGCTAGGACTACGAATTTTTAGGATAATCTTTAATTTTCTCTGTCCGAGATGGTATGAGGTTTTGTAGAGATTGCTTTCTCAAAGTAAGCCGCCATCTTACCGCCTCATAATAATAATTGTATTACAACACTTGAGCCATTGCACGAGTTGTAATGCCTGTTCATAGCAGAGTGATATTGATATTTAATCGTTTTATTTCCTTTCTTGCGGGCACAAAGAAAATAACAAAACCGATAGAATCTTCAGGTAAAACGTTTTTATAATGTTCGTTAAAAACAAATCATATTGGAGAAAGCATATTTCTAAATTTTTTTGTTTTATAATTACTCTCATTTTTTGTGATTAATTAAAAATGTGGTATTATCATCTTAATCAAAATAAACCAGAGTCAAATGTGAAAATCTATTAATCAGTTAACTCTTAAATCTCACGACCATTTTCCGAACACTTCTTTAGCAATTATTTTGTTTAGAAGTTTTTGTTTTTTTGTTGATGTTGTTTTTGTTTTTGCTTTTGCTTTGTTTTTGTTTTTGTTTTTTTTTTTGTTCCTGTACAAAATGAATTTTCGGAATTACGGATATATATTCTGCTCACGGTTAATTGTTGATAAACATGAAACTGACTGCAGAATTTTTCGAACAACCTTCAGTGTTAAGTGCAAAAATGAACTAATCTGATCTTTTATCTCTTGTTTAAATAATCTGGTTTTCAAGGCAAATATAACGAGCCTCACCGCCTTAGCAACCAAAAAAATTTTGTTTATCCAGCTGAGATAGGGGACTAAAAGTCCCCTATCTCAGCTGGATACTCAGAAGCTTGTAACATTCACTATTCCATTTATCTCTGATCATATTTCGCATCTAAACGATAGAGGCGTCAATTTTCGCGCCATCATGTCATCATTCTAGGGCGAGAAATTTAATTAAAAGCGCGGCATTCAACAAATGTACGGCTCAGGTTTTGGCTAAAATTATTCGGTGCCGTCAAAGAAAAAAACTTGTTATTAAGGTCAGCGTATAAAGTCGATCACATTGCTAACACAGACAAAAACGCTTAAATATCTCCTACAAAATGAACGGCTGAGTTTGTTTTTTCTACGGGTCAAACTGCTACTATATATCCCAGAAGCGCTCAGGCATAATTATATCATGCCAGGACTTCTACCTGGATGAACCAGAAAGGATATAGAACAACTTCCTAATTGTTTTTTACGGCTACGGGTTGAAATACTAAACGTGTTATATATCCTAGAAGCGCTCAGGCATAATAATATGCCAGGACTTCTACCTGGATGAACCAGAAAGGATATAGAACAACTGCCTAATTTTTTTTTTTTTACGGCTACGGGTCGAAATGCTAAACGTGTTATATATCCTAGAAGCGCTCAGGCATAATAATATGCCAGGACTTCTACCTGGATGAACCAGAAAGGATATAGAACAACTGCCTAGTTTTTTTTTTTTTACGGCTACGGGTTGAAATGCTAAACGTGTTATATATCCTAGAAGCGCTCAGGCATAATAATATGCCAGGACTTCTATCTGGATGAACCAGAAAGGATATAGAACAACTGCCTAATTTTTTTTTTCACGGCTAGGGGTTGAAATGCTAAACGTGTTATATATCCTAGAAGCGCTCAGGCATAATGATATCATGCCAGGACTTCTACCTGGATGAACCAGAAAGGATATAGAACAACTACCTAATTGTTTTTTACGGCTACGGGTTGAAATACTAAACGTGTTATATATCCTAGAAGCGCTCAGGCATAATAATATGCCAGGACTTCTACCTGGATGAACCAGAAAGGATATAGAACAACTGCCTAGTTTGTTTTTACGGCTACGGGTCGAAATGCTAAACGTGTTATATATCCTAGAAGCGCTCAGGCATAATAATATGCCAGGACTTCTACCTGGATGAACCAGAAAGGATATAGAACAACTACCTAATTTTTTTTTTTACGGCTACGGGTTGAAATGCTAAACGTGTTATATATCCTAGAAGCGCTCAGGCATAATAATATGCCAGGACTTCTACCTGGATGAACCAGAAAGGATATAGAACAACTGCCTAATTTTTTTTTACGGCTACGGGTTGAAATACTAAACGTGTTATATATCCTAGAAGCGCTCAGGCATAATAATATGCCAGGACTTCTACCTGGATGAACCAGAAAGGATATAGAACAACTGCCTAATTTTTTTTTTTTTACGGCTACGGGTCGAAATGCTAAACGTGTTATATATCCTAGAAGCGCTCAGGCATAATAATATGCCAGGACTTCTACCTGGATGAACCAGAAAGGATATAGAACAACTGCCTAGTTTTTTTTTTTTTACGGCTACGGGTTGAAATGCTAAACGTGTTATATATCCTAGAAGCGCTCAGGCATAATAATATGCCAGGACTTCTATCTGGATGAACCAGAAAGGATATAGAACAACTGCCTAATTTTTTTTTTCACGGCTAGGGGTTGAAATGCTAAACGTGTTATATATCCTAGAAGCGCTCAGGCATAATGATATCATGCCAGGACTTCTACCTGGATGAACCAGAAAGGATATAGAACAACTACCTAATTGTTTTTTACGGCTACGGGTTGAAATACTAAACGTGTTATATATCCTAGAAGCGCTCAGGCATAATAATATGCCAGGACTTCTATCTGGATGAACCAGAAAGGATATAGAACAACTGCCTAGTTTGTTTTTACGGCTACGGGTCGAAATGCTAAACGTGTTATATATCCTAGAAGCGCTCAGGCATAATAATATGCCAGGACTTCTACCTAGATGAACCAGAAAGGATATAGAACAACTACCTAATTTTTTTTTTTACGGCTACGGGTTGAAATGCTAAACGTGTTATATATCCTAGAAGCGCTCAGGCATAATAATATGCCAGGACTTCTACCTGGATGAACCAGAAAGGATATAGAACAACTGCCTAATTTTTTTTTACGGCTACGGGTTGAAATACTAAACGTGTTATATATCCTAGAAGCGCTCAGGCATAATAATATGCCAGGACTTCTACCTGGATGAACCAGAAAGGATATAGAACAACTACCTAATTGTTTTTTACGGCTACGGGTTGAAATACTAAACGTGTTATATATCCTAGAAGCGCTCAGGCATAATTATATCATGCGAGGACTTCTACCTGGATGAACCAGAAAGGATATTGAACAACTTCCTAATTGTTTTTTACGGCTACGGGTTGAAATACTAAACGTGTTATATATCCTAGAAGCGCTCAGGCATAATGATATTATGCCAGGACTTCTACCTGGATGAACCAGAAAGGATATAGAACAACTTCCTAATTGTTTTTTACGGCTACGGGTTGAAATACTAAATGTGTTATATATCCTAGAAGCGCTCAGGCATAATAATATGCCAGGACTTCTACCTGGATGAACCAGAAAGGATATAGAACAACTGCCTATTTTTTTTTTTTTTTACGGCTACGGGTCGAAATGCTAAACGTGTTATATATCCTAGAAGCGCTCAGGCATAATAATATGCCAGGACTTCTACCTGGATGAACCAGAAAGGATATAGAACAACTGCCTTTTTTTTCTACGCGTCGAAGTTCTAAACGTGTTATTCTTAGAAGCGCTCAGGCTTAATAATATGCCAGGTTTCCAGCGACTGATTTTAGCTGATTTTGCGGTGCGCAAGAATGGATAATTTACCCGACTTGTAAGCAGATATTTCCTTCAGCCGATTGTGTCTCATGCAGGAGAATGTCATGTCTGCGTTGTTTTGTTTCTACTGAAGTTTTATCAAAAAAAGCTTAAGCGAAAATAGGGAGATCGCAATTTATACTCTTACGAACTGTAAATTAGGGCTGACCTGGAAGACGCGTTGAATTGTGCCGCCATCCTTCAAAATATAATCTGGCTGCGTTTAGGGAGACAATTTCCTCTTCCATCCAGATTTACTTGGTATATGTGTTTGCGAGAATCTTCAGACAAAGAATTGGGTATACACTGATTCGAATGACTTGGCGATACTAAGTGCTTAAGTCTACTTACCGATTACAACATGTTTTGGAAGTATTGAGAAGCGCGCCAAATGAGGTTGTCACAGTGTTCTCGAGCGAACACGGCGCGACCTGGATTGATAAAATTACCATTACATGCAGCTATCATGCCAGTGATTTCTCCTTTCGTCGCATAGTGAATAGTTTGTGAGCACATCCTCGACTCTCGAAACATTTGTCTTGCGCCGCTATAGAAGTTGCTTCTCCCGCGAACCATAGGTAGATTTCCCGCTTAACATAATGTTTGATAATTTATGCAAAAGTTGACCTCGTGAAAGTCAGCAGTGCATTAATCGACTCAAAAATAAACAGACTTCCTACAGGGTTTTGAACACGGTTTTAATTAAAGTACTTTACGAGCGCTGCGGTAGTTGACCGCAAAAGTGTTACGGTGATGGATACTCAACTGGATGATTACGTCACTTCATAGCAACCAGATGGGAAGAATTTTTTAACTTCCGGAGCGCTGAGGCTCGTAGTGGGGCCCATAGCATGAGAAAGTTGCTTTAACCAGTGAGAGATTTACGGGGTAACCCGCAACATGAAAACAGACGGAACCATATGGAGCTAAAAACCGTATACCTTGCAAATAAAACTGAGCGGCTTACAATTTGTCGTCGGTCAACTGTTGAAGATAATCAAGGCCGCTACGTTTTCTCTGTCTACCGATAATGAATTCCAAGTTCGTTTTCCTGTTATTGGTTGCAATTCTGGTGACAGCCTCGTACGCCTCCTTTCTTGAGGAATTCGATGAAGCTTATGGTAGGTTAATTATATAAGCATCGTTTTGCAAGATCACTGAAGAAACAACAGTAAACTGATCACTCACGGGGAAGTCGAAAAAATAGGGAAAAATTAATACAATTGTGGCCAATTAGTTTTCTTTGAAACACAAAGACGACGGTTTGTGTTTCAAACCGAAAAATTCGGCACATGCTCTGATTATTCGTCTCCGTTCGCCATGAGTTCGTCGTCAATTGTCTTTGTTACTGAATATCCAGATTTATTTTAGAGATCCGGGCACGGATTACTTTATACTCATGGTTTTACTGTTTATTTTTAAGCTTTGAGAAATATTTTTCAGTCAGATAAATGACTATAATCTTCATATTTGTCTTGATTCGTCGGAAGCAGTATCCATTGCCGACCTTTTTATTAATTAATTTCTTCGTTCAGTTATCTAGACAACATGATTCTTGTCCATGCCCAGGAGAAGACCAGTGTGGTGAAGTGTGTGCCGTAAATTGGGGTTCTGTTTCATACAATTTTACTAACATGTTAATAAGATGGCTCGACTTTTTAGAGGGGATATCTCCCAAGTTTGAGCATTTACAACATCGGCATTAACAAATTAAAGATATCGGGAAAAGTTTGCCACACCTATATTACATAAAGATGGAAATTTGTTATAATCCATGTTTTATTGACATCGAAGTTGTCTGGCAACGTAATGAAGCAATTTAGTGTTTTACTTGCCTTTGTATTTCTCGATACCAGGTGGCTGCCTCAATCGGCCACTTGCACTAAGAGGTCACGTGACCAGTGCTTCCTTTAAACAACGAGTTGGAATCTTGCTGACGCCAAAAATTGACACATAAAATTTATCTTACACCCGGAATTTGAGGGGAAACACATTTAAGGGAGATATTTTATGGCATTTTGATTTTTCAACAAAGTAGTATGAGTTGCATTGGCCGCCATTTGGAGGGCATACTCTTGCCCTCCAACCTGCATGGCATGGCGGCCAAAACTACTTTTTGCTTATACCTTGTTAAACGTTTGATAGGTACGTTCAGGTGTGCTGTAAACGTTACCACATCATCTTTTCAACATTTTCCTTGAAGTTTAAGTGCAAAATTTGTGTTTTGAAAGAGGTAATTCATAATTTTCAAAATTACATTTTGGTCACGTGACCAGCTACGAACTTACTCATTTTAAGAAAGTGGTACGGGTTGGAAAAAACCAAATCACTATTATTTTGTTTAAGATATGACCCACTAATCGTTTTTTGAAAGCAAAATCATATAACTTCATTTTCCGGCATTAGTGCAAATGGCCTATTATCGCAAAGTTTGAATACTTTCTATACAGTTCGTTTTTGAAATATTTTCAAACGAAAAAAATAGTGAATAAGCATGCTATCGAAATAATTGGCTAGTATCTGAAGAAAGTTATGAAGTCTGGAATTGCAGTTCATCTCATAGCAGTTTGATTCCGTTTGAAACCGTGTACGAAAAAAGAGGGGGACTGCTTTGGCCGACTGCGAGAAAGAAGAATTAAAAATTTGATTAGCCTCACTGCGTTCGGCTGCTTTGTTACCATTTTATTCGCAAATTGATTGGTCCACGCCTACAAAGCCTTCCAAAGTCACAAATTACCCCCGTCCCCCGTCCCCCCAGAGTCTGGTGTTTACAAGTGAGCTTCCTCATAATCTCCTGGTCATCATAGTTCACTGGCAGTGTTTTCAAGTTTCATATGCAGATACACAACCTAAGCGAAAAAAAAAATTTGCATTTAAAAGGACCGTCGATATTTAGATCATAACAATTTTCCATCGTTATATAATACAGCTCTGTTTACTCTGACGTAGTAAATCCTAAAACTTTGGAGCGTTCCCCTTAAAAATCGATTAAAAAATCCAGTCGAGCACCATGTTATGTTGATTTTTTTCTTATATACATGTGTATTGACTGATGTCTAAAAGTAAAACTTGAAATTGAATTGACATGATAACATATTTCAACATCCTCGGATCGCATTAAGAGATAAGCTAATCGGGGCAAGCAGATGAAACACAAAGTAGTTTACTAGGAGGAAAAGAAAATGAAAGAATTAAGAAGTAAATACAAAGAATTACAATACAATTAGTTACAAAACGGCGAACTTACATTACTAACAGCTCCTCCAAAATATCCCTAACTTATAGTTTCAAGCAGCTCAAACAATTTCCTACACCAGAATTAATAGTAATCTACCTGTCATTTGCTTTCAGGGACATCAGTGAAAATGTTAAATCTTTGTTCCTTTGTGTATCCAAACCTCACACGGGGGGTGGGGGGTGGAGCTGGGGCGACTCCCTTACAGAGAGTCTACTCGCATTTGGAAGAAGATTATGCAATCATAACGTTTATTGAAAACAAAAGATTCTCAATTTTTTTGGAAAACGGGCCAATAAAATTCATTTCAGGGCTGTTTCCTGTGGTTGTATAGTTCATCCTTGAATTTTATTAGTCTGTTTGCAAAGAAAACTAGAGGATCGTTAGTTTTCAAAAGACGTTGCGATTAGGGAATTTTCTTCCAAGTGCCCGGTGGTTCAAGTAGTCGCACTGTAATGGCCTAAACAGGGACAAGTACTTTAATAGGGATAGGTAATTTAGAGGCTTTCGTCTTTAGCAACGTCATAATGTATTTCAGTTTTTAACGTCTTAAAAAGGTAGCCTGTCTGTCTGCAGTTTGTGTTAGGTCTATATTTCTTCCCTGAATTTCCTTCGAGAGATAAAATGGGGTTATCTTTTTAACAGGGTTCCAAAGTAAAATGTCATTTCTTGACCGGTTATCAATTTTAAAAACAATCGCAATGAAAAAGGTCTGAGTTTGAAGACCTCAGTGGGCCCTCCCTAGAGACGGCCAAATCTTATAAAATTAAATTAAAGATAAAATTGCCTGTGATAGTTATCGATATTTTAAAATGATTTTGACACTTCCAGCAACTTTGATGGATGAAGTGAAAGACGCCGTGGAACAAGAAGAGGATTCAGGTATGAACCAGTTGGTTGGTTTTTCTATTCTGTTTAAAGCAGATGGGCCTCGCAGTTTGGCCGAATTCAGCCGTCAAAAAACTGCCTAAAAAAATTGAGTAAGGCTGATAATTAATGATCACTTTTGTCTGTGACGTTGTTCTTGGGGAAATTCTATAGAAAAAATAAATCAGCCGGAGACTTTGCGATACCTTAAACCTGATAGCAAGCTCATATGTACGGGTTCGGGGGTTTGCAAGCTAGCGCCACCAAAATGTTCCACGAACTCGCACAAGTGAGCCTCTTCGCGGGCTAAGATCGGAAACGTTAAAGATGATTAGAGAGCGAGACCAAATCTCTTACAGTTGAAGGGTTTTGAAACAACTTACAGTTTCTAAAAGACAACTAAAATTTTTCCACTGTTTAGACTGCGAGCAGTCTCTTAACAGTTCATTTGACAAACTCCCTATGGCAGCTCTAGGCCACCACAGACCTCTGACAACGACCTTTCTATATCTTGCAATTTTTCAGGATTCCCGCATGCTTCGAGGCCCTGTTAGAAGTTCGCAAAGCACTCTTTAAATGTTTTTGAAGAGTTTGTTCTAAGCAACCTTATTGCTTCGCCTTTAATGAAACCCCTTTTTACCCCCGGAGGGTTACAAGAGGTAAAGGTAAAGTGTGCATATTGCAAGGTTTCAGTCGGTTCATAGTGGGTTTTGATGTCAAAGCGGTATTTCTTTGTGAATCGCTTTCTTTTGAAAAATATTGTTTCAAGGAAAGTTATTTCGATAGAAATTTTATGCTTTATACTTAAGCAGTAATAAAGTGCATCATCTCACTGCTATTAATCAGGGGACATGGCATAAATTATTATTATTATTATTATTATTATTATTATTATTATTATTATTATTAATATTAATTATCATGATTATAATTATTTATTATTTCAGATTCTCGACATATCACTCTCGACTCTCGACATTGGCTGAGAGTCGGCGAAGGAAAAACCTTCATTTCTCAGTTATTTTTAGACTCCGTGTGATTGTCCGACCACGGAAAGCTACGGGAATCGAACCCAAGACCTCTCGCTCTGCGGTCGGCGCTCTACCGACTGAGCTAATTACGCTGCGGTTAAAGACAAGAGCGAAGTTATGACGAAAGTGCAAAGGATTTAACAGTTATTCATGGACTTTTTGAGGTCTTATCCTGTAGTCGATAGCGAATTGTTGTTGTTGTTGTATACGTAATGATAGTTTTTACTTTTGTCCATAGGTTGTTCTAACAGTTGGCCCCAGAATAGATGCAATCGAATGAGATTCTTTTGCCGCCCTGGATTTAAGCTCTCAAACTTAGTAAAAAAGAAATGTAAACTCCAATGCCGCCTTTGCGGCTGAGAAATGCGTTAATGGTAAGCCTGCGAGCGTTAATGAGTGAATGGTTGGATGAAGGAATGAATGAATGAACGAACAAACGAACGAATGAATAAATGGATGAGTTGGTGAAATTCTTAATTAATTTAGGCTAAAATATTTCGATAATTGTTCTCAAATTGACCGTGTGTAAGGTTAACTTAACATAATTTTCAAGTGTTACCGTGATTCTTGAAAACCATATTATCTTTGTTTGTACAGGTTGACGCAGCCAACCAGGAATTTATAATGTCAACGACAACGGATTTAATGAACTATGGCTTATTCAAGTGTATTAATTCTATAAGTATGATGAGCTAATAAAATTTGCGGCATGAAATTGCAATACTCTTGAAATGTGTCGATTTCATTCTTGTGCCAGCCTCTTAGTTGACCAAGTCACCGGCCAACGCACGAATCGATTCGATGGGTTATTGCCTATAAATATCTGTCATTCAAAATATTCCGCTGTTTTGTCTGATTGGCTAAAACTGATTCCTCCGGCTTATTCTTTATAACCATCCGGCGTTGACCAAGGTTGCGTTCCTTTGGGGTGATCCATCTCAGGATCAGTGATCTAAGATTACTCGGCCGGATCATGGAAAATCAAGTGAACCGATGGATCCTTTCCGAGAGTGGATTCGTGGGTTCCTTTAATGCATCATGATCCGAGTGATCTCAGATCACTAATCCTGATCCGGATTATCCCATTAGAACGTACCCGAATTTGGAAGAAGTGAGCAATATACCATATCGCTTTGATTGTATATTGCCCAAGCAGCCTCGTTTCCAGACAAATATCTCATCAATCAACCAAGTTTCCAGGCGCGGAAGCCCAAAAGAACTGTTACATATATTCCCGAATGAGTTAACAAACAGCTATTACGGCTATTCAAAGATGATTAATGACTGAATTTCTGACCAAAACTGAATCGGAGAAATGCAACAATACGCAAAATATTCGACAAATAGGCCAATGTTTAGAAGAAAGTCTACGAGGGGGCAGCCTTGTTAAGAACTTAAAAACATTTTGAATGAATAAAACGGCATTCTTACGATATGACGAATAATGCAAAGAGGCTGTTATCAACCTCGGCCTTCGGCCTTGGAGAAAAAAAGACACTCCTCGATCTTCATAATCCTTCATATCATATTCAGCCTTTTTCAACAATTGTTAAATATCCGCACACGGAAAGAAATCGCAAGTCAAACTTCAAAGCAAAGAAAATGTTGCTTTTTAATTTGTTTGTTTTGTTTTGTTGGAATATAATATTTTCCGACATACACATATTATGTGTTTTTTTTTTTAACTCAGTCAAGTCACTACCGTTCTCTTGCCTGTTAAAAGAGGTAAAAGGAACAGTCAATTTTCCGTAAGTTAGACTGTCCACAGCACTCTCCAACTTTTCCATAAAGTCGTCGTTATCGGCTGCCTCAGCTATAAGGAACGGCTTGAAAGGTTTCAATTGTACGGAAGACCGTAAATTAGTGTAATATAAGCGAGTCGATGACAGTCATATATAGGAAAAAAGGGGATTGTGGACAACCTAAAAGTTTTTGGCGAGCTGGAAAAGAACACGCAAGTAACAAAAAATGAAGAGTTGAGGGAGAAATATATGCGCAATACAGAGGATTATTAAAAGCTACCATTTCGTTTCTTTATATTGATCAATCTTTCTACGTCGACTTTGTTATTTTTTGGACATTTTCTAATTCGATAAAAGGCTTAGATTGCGTGCAAACTGGACGAATGTTTTTGATACTGTTAAATTTTGAAAAGAAATTTCAAACCCTGCTTATTTTTGTTCAAATACGGCTTAACTGAGATCGTTCAGACGTATTTGAGGTGTTGAGTTTATGCCAGGCAGAAAGGCCAAGATTAGCCGTTAGAAGATGAATAAATATTACGGACCTTAAATCAGAGTGGATGGGTAAGCGACGGCAAAAATTGATAGATCCGTTTCATCGTCATTTGTAATACACTTCTGACCTGTTGTGGAAAGGCACAATGGTGCGCCGGTAGTTCCCTCCAAAGTTAAGAAATGTTAATCTTCGAATCCTTTATTATTATAACTAATATTTATTTTTTTATTTTTTTGCTTCTTTATGATAACTGATCTTCGTTTTCCATACATAAAAACAAGTTTTGACTCATTCACTGTTGATAGCTATTAATACCCAGCTATACTTAATTCTGTCCACTGAAAAGGTTACAATAAATCATTAATGTCATCGCAAAGCCATGTTCCGGCGAAGCTGAACAAATGAGTGCAGGAAAATTCAAACTATGCTTGGGAGTGCCTTAATGGCGTTTCAGAATATTTTTGTTGTTGTATTTAACCCACAAAAAATACATGTTGCTTCGTTACATGTTTGGGCTTTAAATTATGCAAATATGTTTAATTTTCATTACTTTCGGAGCTTAGCATCAGCTAATGTTATACTCACTTCTTATCCAATCTTTCTTTAAAAGAGCTAATGCCTTAACTTTTCTATGTACTGTATTATCGTATGTCTAAACTGAGTAATTTGCCCACGAGCCTCTGTTGGACTAACGACTGTGTATTGCTTCCAGTATCTTCTCCACCAGATAACTCTTGCTAAAAGCCGGCTGGGTCAGTTCAAAGTACTTGACACAAAATTGATGATCTTTAGTATCGGAAAGTGCATTAGAGATGATCGCCGGAATTAAGTTGGATTACCTAATCGCAAATGAGTATACAAGGCATTACCACCGCCGTGATATATAACGGGAAATAAAAGGAATTTATATATTTTATAACATGCAGATCTTATAGCGATGCTTTACTCTACAAATTAGTTGAATCCTTATCACTCTCCACTTTTTGAATCAATCATTGAGCCGGTACGGTTTTCAGAGTCTAGCTATCAACCACTTTAAACGCATTTTCACTAATGTACCCATTGTTTAACCTAAAAATCTGATAATAGTAAAAAGACATAGACGAACTCAAACAAACGATGCCGATATAAATGGTGATGGACTAAATGAAACGTTTAGAGTAAAGAGAGAGCCCCCATCTAAAGATTTTCAGTCAAGTGGGAAACATGCCCTCTAAAAAGATGCTTATGTATTTTCTTGTTGCTCTTTTATATTTTCTCTTTAGTCCAAGAACCGAAGCAAAGGTACTGGAAGATATCTACTCAGAAGGTAACTGCGCTCTTGAACATCTTTTTATGAGTGTGTAAATCATAAGCCTTCAGATTAAAAAAATCCAGACCTCCAGACAGATGTACTTTTCTACAGCACGTTGTCAACAAGATGTTAAAAACAGTGTCCTCTACTGTACATTATATTTCATGTTATATTATATACCTATCGTCTTGTTCAAGGCTGTTCCAGTAATGGGCTGACCAGATAACATTCACTTGGATGGTGATATGATGGCAACTTTGCCACGAAGCTGTTTTTATTAGTCTCACTGAGTTTTCATTATCGGTTAAAATTAACTCGAGCTGTGATTACTCTTCATTTGTATCATAATATTTGTAACCAAGCTCATAGGCGGATATCAGAATATGTTCTCGATATTTTATCGGATTGGATACAACTGGATATCAGCAAATTTAAACTGCTTGTTAATTGTGTATGTATGAGTTGCGTCGCCAGCTTAAACTGCCTTTTTTTTTTCAGACTCAGAATCACTCAGACTTGTTAGCTTATGATGGTCCGCCACACGAAAATCATAATTATACTTTTTAATCCTTTAATTTTCAGCCTCTTAGCAGATAACATGCAACTAGATATCAGCAAAATTAAACTGCTGTTCGTGTATGTCGTGTATGTGTGCGTTGTATGAGCTTAAACTGACTTCTGCCTTTTCAGAATCAGGATGGTTAGCTTATGATGGTCCTCGTGACGAAAATCATAGAGGTGAGGCAGAGAACATGTTTTTCACACCTATATTTACAAGACGTAAAATTTATCAGCGGTATGAGGGTATTGTTAACTAGCTCGATGACTAAGTTGAGGGCTGATAAGGCCTCTGAACCCGACTGTGTTGACCCATAACTTTTAAGTTTGCTGGTGACTCAATTATTCCATCCTTGTTGTCTGTGTTTAATATAAGCTGTTAACCCGCTACATGGAAGGCTGCAAACATAAAAGTGACAGTGAAACTGATAAGCATAATTACAGGCCTATTTCGCTTCTTATAAGTGTGCAAATTGATGGAGTCTATGGTGGCGTCAACTATTACCACGCATGTCCCTGGACAGGGACTTGGACGTTTGACGCAATTTCCCATTCCATTCTGCTCCGAATGAATTCCCCGGCCACTTTCTCTCAATACCCACGAGCACAGAGGCTCTCTGTAAGGAAGTAGTTTTGTCGCGCGTTTTCATCAAATCGTCGATTTTTCCAAGATAATCGTCGAATATCAAGAACTGTTTTGGTGCCATAACGCTACTAGCGAGCGTGAGCAGCCACGGTGAGGACGGAAACGTGAAAAAATTTAAAAGATTAGCAGGTTTGTTAAGAAAAATTAAAACTCTGAAGGTGTAGCACATTTTTTGGCAGAATTCTTTGCCGTCCGCGTGCTACTAAGATCATCGAAATGGCATTGCTATGGTCGCTTTAAGGTGAATCGATTAAGTTTTTCAGGGTCAATACCTCCCACGTTTGAGCGTAAAATACGTCACTATAAACAAAGATTTGGAAAAATTGCCCCCACAATTGTATTAGATAAAGATGAATACCATCAGGGTTGCAATGACATCGGAGTTGTCATAGCAGCGAAATGACACCATTACCTATTTTACTTGCACCGGTATTTCTTGGCACTGGGAGCTGTTCTTCTAAAGTCGTTCACGAAAACTTTTCTCTCCAATAGCCGCCTCGATGTTCGTGAACTGAGTTAAAAAAACGAAATGTCTAACAGCGTTATCGAGATATTTTGGAATGAAGTATGGTTAGAAATACGGTAAAAAATGAACAATCTTGATGTTTGGCTGTGATCTGTAGAAAACAACTGGTTTCAATCTTTTCAAAAACCTGTGTGAAAGATCATGGAGATAACTCCAGCCGATTGCTAGAAAGAAGGATTTGATTGGTATGTATCTAGGTGCTCTTACTTGTTGGAGGTTTTGTAAAGATTTCGGTCTACTTTAACAAATAAGCGTCGAGTTACTTTAAACCGCTCGACAGATTTTTTTAAAAATATAGATTCTTCAGTAAACCGTCCTTTTATATGGCCTTTTAGTTTCAAGATTATTGATATAATTATTGTAAGGCAGTAAACAAGGGCATCTCATCAATTAGTAATCGGCAATCATCGCGACTTCGATAGTCTTCGGAAATACTCATACAGTGTCTTAGCGTCAGGTTTTTTGATCACCGGACGAATGTTCGGTTAATTTTAAGCCGTGCACCTTCGGTACACAGCTTACACTACTGTTTCTCTTTATGTCTTAACAGCTTGTTTCAACATGGGTTCACATACATTCTGCGCGAGGTTTAAAGCGTTTTGCAAGAGGAAGAAAAATATAGACTTTATGAGCAGATACTGTCCCCTCCAGTGTGAAATGTGTTGAACGACTATGTGACAGCGTAGTAAGTGTCAAAACTAAGCTGTGAGGGATATTTGCCCTTTAGTAAAATCCAACTAGTGGTCTATTATCAATGCTGCGTTCTGATTGGTTGAGCTACTACTAGGCTATATGTTATAGCCTACTAGTAGCGAAAAGCGCGCTTTTTGGCGGCAAAAAAGGGTTAAAAACTAGCTTTAACTAGCTAAAATTTTTTTATTCTCGATACTTTTGACCAACTAGTTGGATTTTACTAAAACAATTATTCCTCTCGCCCTCATGGCCTCTGAGTCAATAGCCCATTCGGGCTCGAGGAATAATTGTTAAATATAGAATCTACTTATCTGAGTGGTCTATTTACTACGCTTAAGGGAAGCAAGGGGTACGCAGTGGTGAGAGCACTCGCCTTCCAAAAAGGTAGCCCGGGCTCAAATACTGCAAATACGCGTCGACACCGCGCCATAGGCGGGTTGAATTGTCGTTGCTTCTCTCCACAATCCTTTGCTCCAAGAAGTTTTCCTTCCGGTACTGATCAGATCATATTTTTCTCTCCAGCATCGGCTCAAAATCAATTCCAATTAGACCAGGAATGGTTCATGAGAAATCACTTTGTGAAGTGCTACCTCTGGATCGTTATTTTTTTATAACATAAGGGAACAAACAACATTGCGCTTCCATACGTACCCTAGATACATCAACAACTCATGGATTTCATTCATCCCCTTAGATATATAATATGTTTCAGCAAATGTGTGGAACCTTGAATCAAAATTATAGTGCGCTAGAAAACTCACATCAGCAAAACTGTCGCTGTTAGCAACATGCGTAATGACTAGTTACTCTCCTTTCCTTTTTTTTATTTTTACGTTTGTATATATTATAGTTTATCATTCCTGTTCTTCTTCTCTTGTTTTTTTCCTTCTCGATTCGATAGCTACTCTTTAAATGAAGGGTTTGACTCATGAAGCAAGGTTAATGTATTTTAAGTATTTGTTTGACGAAGAACATAACTGGAGAAATTCAGAGCCTAACTCTATTTGTCCTCTTATGGCGGTGCAGTGCTCAATGTTTGCTTATAAGTAAATAGAAAGGTAAGCAGTCTAATTGGGTTTAGAAATTGATCTTGACTACTGACCGAAAAAAGACTATGAACTAATGAGTTAAATACTCGGATCAGTTTAGCAAAATCTTTTTCAGTAAATGAAAGAAGAACCATGTATTACGAGAAAATGGAGATGTAGACTCTTCTGCGTGTTTTGAACATTTATATATGGACCTTTTTAACTCCAATGCGCAAATCAGTATCTTAATAGTTCCTGGCGGCTGGTACAGACCGTTTATGTTCAAGTAATAACAATTGACCTTATGGATTTTTTTTTCTTTTGACAGATTCTTTCTTTATCTTGACAGGAATTACACTGAAATTGAAGACAACAGCGTTAGTTTAATTTCAAATATAATTAAAGAAATGAAAGGCGACAACAGCATTAAAATTTGTATCTGGGGTGCATAACAAAATACCTTAATTGTAATAATTTTCTCTGGAGGTAATAAAATGATAAAGGAAATATTTACTGCAGAGTTTTGTTGTACTTGGAGTTATTGAGAAACTAGATGAAAACGGCTCCTGACCTTGGATTATTTAATGTAACGAGTCGCGAACCCCACATAAAAGTTTTAACAATCACGAATTATAAAGGAGTAAAATCTCCTGTTCCAATTACATACTAATTCCCCATAAATTTTTATTTTAATACGTATTCTTCCTAGAAAGTATTCGGCACTTCATCGTTTAATTTAGGTGGAAATTCTCATGAATAAACACTCGGCATAACAAAACAGTTAAGTGAGAGAATTAACAGAGGGCGATGAAGCACTCGACATTGATCGGCTGATAAAACCGCCCCATTAAATGTTACCGCACCAATTTCCGTGTTAACACCCTTTCTTTTAAATGCGTCCTTTCATTGTTTTATCAATTAAAAACCAGCTGCAGAGGCGGAAGCTTAGGCCGTGCGTCTCAAAAAGCTGCAACGGCCGCAATGTGATTGGGTCAATCACTAACCAATACAAAATAGTCTGTGAAAATCACTTGAAAATATACCTTTGACAAATACTATCATTAAATAAAATTATATAAGGATGTATAATTTTTTTCCCACCCAAGTTATTTTTGAAAACAAGGGAAATTCATCAATTGAAATTCTGCTGACAAAGAAAATGCCCTGTAAGAACAAGCTAGTTTTTCTTGCTATTATTTTCCTAGTTTTCAATCAAAGCCTGGAAATTGGTGCGAGAGTCAACAAAAATGGTGAGTTCCTTCATTTTTAGTTTTGCGCTTAAACAGTCATTCTTCTTTGAAAAAATACCCTTCGTAGAAAAAATCATGCCCTTTTCGTTAATGTCATAGATTAGGAAAAGGAAATAGATAGTCTGAGGACTAAATCAAGACAAGGAAAGAGCGTTCTGAATTAGAGAAGGGTTACATCTTCTTCACTTAAATCTGATGATTCTTCCTAAATTCCTGTTTGAGGTTTCCAGCGTCCCTTACCAGGGTGCAAGCTTCAGGTTTAACCAACCACACTTTTCCGGTTGTCAAACCAGGCTTACCAGACTTTACCATATGTGCAAAAAGCCTGGTTAACCAGGGTATTATTGGTAAGGTTGGCAAGCCTTAGGTTATTATTCAAACCAGGAAAATCAGACTAAAACCAGGCTCTTGAAATTCTGAATGAACCAGGCTTACCAGGCTTGAACCATATGTGCAAATTATAATATTATTGCATTTATTTCACTAAAAAATACATAATGCTTCGTTTCATGTTGCTTTGGCTTTAAATTATGCAAATATGTTTTAATTTTCATTTGTTTCAGAGCTTAGCATCAGCTAAGAAAGATGTATTATACTCACTTCTTCACCAATCTTTCTTTAAATGAGCTAATAGCTTAACTTCTATATGCTGTATCATCATATGTCTAAACTGTATAATTTGCCCGCGAGCCTCTGTGTTGGACTAAGGACTGTGTATTGCTTCCAGTAAGTTATATTCTCCACTAGACATCTCGTGCTAAAGGCCGGTAATGGGTCAATTCAAAGTACTTGTACAGAATTGATGATCTTTAGTATCAGAGAGTGCATTAGAGATTATTGAATTGAGTTAGATTACCTAATCCGAAATGAGTATACAAGGCATTACCACCGCTGCCGTGATATTATAACGGGAAATAAAGAGAATTTATATATTTTATAACATGCAGATCAAGAGCCATGGCTCTTGATGCAGATCTTATAGCGATACTGTACAAATTAGTTGAATCCTTATCACTCTCCACTTTTTTTATCAATCATTGAGCCGGTACGGCTTTCAGAGTGTAGCTATCAACCACTTCAAACGCATTTTCACTAATGTACCTATTGTTTAACTTAAAAATCCGGTAACAATAAAAAAATATATAAACGAACTCAAAGAAACGATGCCTACATAAATGGTGATGGACTAAATGAAACGTTGAGGGTAAAGAGAGAGGCCCCCATCTAAAGATTTTCAGTCAAATGGGAAACATGCCTTCTCAAAAGCTGCTTAATATTTATTTTCCTGTTGCTCTTTTATATTTTCTTCATTGTCAAGAACCGATGCAAAGGTACTGGAAGATATTTACGCTCGGAAGGTAACTGCACTCTTGAATATCTTTTTATGAGTGCACGTGAGTAAACCATAAGCCTTCAGGTTCAAAAAAACCAGATGGATGTACTTTTTTGACTGAACGCTGTCAGGGTGTTAAAAGCAGTGTCCTCTACTACTGTACATTATATTTCATATTATGTTAGATATCTATAGTCTTGTTCAAGGCTGTTCCAGTAACGGGCTGGCCAGACAACATTCACTGGGATGGTGATATGATGGCGACTTTGCTCTGAAGCTGTTTTTATTAGTCTTACTGAGTTTTCATTATCGGCTAAAATTACCTTGAATTGTGATTAGTCTCCATTCGTATCATAATATTTGCAACTTAGCTCAATTATTTAGGCGGATATCAGAATATGTCAGACTCAGAATCACTCAGAATTGTTAGCTTATGATGGTCCGCTACACGAAAATCATAATTTAATACTTTTTAATACTTTTAATTAATTTTCAGCCTCTCAGATTATAAGCAACTGGATATCAGCAAAATTAAACTGCTGTTCATGTATGTTGTGTATGTGAGTGGTGTACCAGCTTAAACTGCCTTCTTCGTTTTCAGAATCAGGATTGTTAGCTTATGATGGTCCTCCTGAAGGAAATAAGGGAGGTAAGGCAGAGGAGATGTTTCTCTTATCTGTATATTTACAAGACAAACGCTACCACCGTTGTTTAACTCACCGAAAATAGGAGAGACTGGTGAGGAGAGGCAATAGAAAGAACAAACAAACATTAAGCGTCTGAAAGACACTGGGATCAGACTGTGGGCAATGTTTGATTCCTGCTTTTCATTCCCGGGCCACTTTTTGTCAATATCCACGAGCAAAGAGGCTCTATATAAGGGAAAAGTTTCGTCGCTCGTTTCCATCAAATTGTCGATTTTTCCAACGAAACCGTCGAATATCAAGAACTGTTCTAGCGAGCGTGAGCAGCCACGACGACGACGGAAACGAGAAAATTTTAAAAAAATTAGCAGAATTGAACGTGCAGCACATTTTCTGGCAGATTTCTTTGCCGTCCGTGTGTTAAAACTTATTGGAAAGGCATTGCTGTGGTCGCCTTAAGGTGGCTCGATACAGTTTTTCAGGGTCAATTCCTCCCAAGTCTGAGGATAAAATACGTCACTATAAACAACGATTTCGAAAAATTGCCACTACAATTGTATTAGATAAAGACAAAAATTTGTTATGATCAGGGTTGCAATGACATCGGAATTGACATAGGGAAAACGAAATGACACCATTACCTATTTTACTTACAGCAATATTTCTTGGCACTGGCAACTGTTCTTCCAAAATCGTTCACGGGAGCTTTTCTCTCCAATAGCCGCCTCGATGTTCGTGAAGTTAAAAAAGCGAAATCTCTAAGCGTTATCGAGATACGTTGGAATGAAGTATTTATGGTTAGAAATACGGTAAAAAATGGACAATCTTGATGTTTGGCTGTTATCTGTAGAAAACAAAGTGCTTTTGACATGCTATTTTATCTCACGGTAGTTTCAATCTTTTTAAAAACGTGTGTGAAAGATCATGGAGATAGCTCCAGCCGAATACTAGAAAGAAGGATTTGATTAGTATGTATCGAGGCGCTCTTACTTGTTGGAGGTTTTGTAAAGATTTCCATCTACTTTAACGAATTAGCGAGTAATTCTTAAACCGTTCTATAGATTTTTTAAAAACATTAAGATTCTTGAGATTACCCGTCCTTTTATATGACTTTTTATAGTTTCAAGATTATTGACATAATTATTGTAAGGCAGTAAACAAGGGCATCTCATCAATTATTAATGGGCAATCGTCGCGACTTCGATAGTCATACAGGCTCTTAGCGTCAGGTTTTTTAATCACCGGACGAATGTTCTTAAGCCGTGCACCTCCAATATACTTAATCGTTTCTCTTTATGTCTTAACAGCTTGTGTCAACATTGGTTCAAATACATTCTGCACCCGGTTTAAAGAGTTTTGCAAGAGGAAGAGAAATAAAGACTTTATGAGCAGATACTGTCCCCTCCAATGTGAAATGTGTTGAACGGGTATGTGGCAGTGCAGTAAGTGTCAAAACTAAGCTGTGAGGGATATTTGCCTTATAGAGAATCTACTTATCTGAGTGGTCTGTTTACTACGCTTAAGGGAGGCAAGGGGTACGCAGTGGTGAGAGCACTCGCCTCCCACAAATGTAGACAGAGTTCAAATACTGGCGTCGTGGCCGCGCCATTCGCCATAGGTGGGGTTGAATTGTTGTTGCTTCTCTCGTCAATCCTTTGCTCCAAGAGGTTTTCCTCCCGGTTTTTTCTCCTGCCTCGGCTCAAAATCAATTCCAGTTAGACCAGGAATGGTTAATGAGAAACCACTTTCTGAAGTGCTACCTCTGGATCGTAATTTTATTGTAACGTGAGGGAGCAAACAACATTGTGCTTTCATACGTACCGTAAACACATCAACAACTCATGGATTTCATCCCCTTAGGTATATAATATGCTTCAGCAGATGTGTGGAACCTTAAATCAAAATTATAGTGCGCTAGAAAATTTCACATCAGCAAAAATGTCGCTGTTAGCAATATGTGTAATGACTAGTTACTCCTTTTTTCCTTTTTTATTTTTACCTTTGTATGTGTCATAGTTTATCATTCCTGTTCTGGCTTCTTCTGCTTGTTTTTTTTCCTTCTTGATTAGCTACTGACTGGGTTTGACTCGTGAAAAAAGGTTAATATATTTAATAGTACATTTAAGTATCTAGTATTTGTATCACAAAGAACATAACTGGAGAAAATATTCCCAGCGGTCGGTACGGACCGTTTATGTTCAAGTAATTAAAATTGTTAATGATATATGAAATAAATCATATATGAACTGCGGAAATGAAATGAAAATGAAGAAATGATCGTCGCAGGGAACGCAATTTATGCAATTGCGTAAAGAAGCCTGACAAAAATTGGATTAATATGATTGTTATTGACGTTACTGATTTCATGTTTTTTCTTTTGACAGATTCTTTCTTTATCCTGATCAGGAATTGCAATGAAATTGAAAACAACAGCGTTAGTTTAATTTCAGAATCAAATTAAAGAAATGAAAGGCGAAAACAGCGTTAAAATTTGTATCTGGGATGCAAAACAAAATACCTGAGGTGAAATAGATTTCTCTGGATATAATGAAATAATAAAATGATAAAGGAAATACCGTAAAATTCCGAAAATAAGCCCCGGGGCTTATATTTTTCAAAGGCCCTTTTTGAGGGGCTTATTTTTGGAGGGGCTTATCTACGGAGGGAAATTTGCGTTTCAAAATCGATTGGGCTAGCCTTACAGTTGGAAGTAAATTTACCGTTTTTGCTTTGTTTTACTTTGTATTTGAGGGCAATTTTCCAAGTACAAGCCCCTGGGGGGCTTATATTTGGAGGGGCGGTTTAACCGAGGGTTTTTGCGCTACCGGTTTCGGGGGCTTATATTTGGAGGGGCTTATACATGGAGGGGCTTATTTTCCGAATTTTACGGTATTTACCGCAGAGTTTTGTTGTACTTGTTTTTATTGAGATACTAATTGAAAACTGCTCCTGACTTTGGATTATTTGTAACGAGTCGCGAATCCAACATAAAAGGTATTAACAATCACGAATTATAAAGGAGTGAAATCTCCCGTTGCAGTTATACTAATTCCCCACGAAATTTAGTTCTGATACTCTTCCTTGAAAGTATTCGGCATTTCATCGTTTGATTTAGGTGGAAATTCTCATGAATAAACACTCGGCATAACATACATTGTAACAGTTAAGTGAGACAATTAACAGAGGGCGATGAAGCACTCGACATTGATCGGCTGATAAAACCGCCCCATAAAAATTAGCTGCAGAGGCGGAAGCTTGGGCCGGGCGTCTTAAAAGCTGCAACCACTGCAATGTGATTGGGTCAACCACTAAAACCAATACTCAAAATAGTTAATATTCATCCCTGGGTATTGTCATTCATGACATTATAAGAAGGTATGAGAAGTCAATCTGAACTGAGGCAAGCCCAAGACAGGCTGAATTGATTACATGTGTAGGTAATCTGGAACCCGACTTACTCGCTGGGGAGGGTGGATGGGTCGCCAATCGCCTTCGTGTCGGACAAAGTGAAGTGAATTGGACAATGCATGCCAGTGTTTCATATTATATATACTCACTTGCATGTCATTAATCCCCAGGGATGATATTTACAATTCAGATGGAACATGAACAGTGCATGTTTTTCGGGAAGTGTAGGTGATAAAGGGCTGTCGGGTATGCAAATATACTCCAAATATCAGATGTCGTCCATCGACTTGTCTTCTTGCTTTTCTTGCTATGTTTTTAGACAATAGTTTGCCGTGAAACGTGTAAAATGTTCCGTCATTACTCACTTCGCCATCACTCACTTCGAAAACAACTCAAACTCGTTCCCAGGTCTTCTCGGTTAACGGTTCAATAATCTGCAACTTTGCTGCACTTTTGACGTCATCCGTTCAATATGGCAAAATTCTTCCAAATTGGTCAACAGTAGTTGGTTATGAAGAATTATGCGTGTGATTTTAGCCAATCAGAAACGGAGAAATATTTTGAATGAATAATGATATCATTTATGTAAGGATTAGGATCTGTGACCCATTACCCATACGTCCAGGACGTCCAGCTGTGAGTTGGGGATGATCGCAGGAATATAGAGCGACTAACGGCTTCAGTTGCAGACATGAGAGCTTTACACTGAAGTGGAAAAAAAAGATCTCCGTATACAGCATACCATCTACACCTTCGAATTATAATGGCGTTTAGATTTCCTTTATTTGTCCAAGATACAGATTACATCGCATTAAATCTATTCAACAATAACCAAACCCTTTATTTAAACGCGATAAGAGATAAAGCTTGATAGCTTGAGGGATCGTGAAAAAAACGCCTCTTTCCAAAATGCCTGTAAGAGTAACAGAACAAGAAAAAAAAATAGGCAGATTAAACCCAAAAATATAAACTGGCATCACTTCTTCTTCTAATGATTAGACTTTAAATCAACTGACCAACTTGTTTGTCATGTACTCAGTGGTTGTTTTGTAGCGGTATATTACCCCTCAATGATCATTAACCAAACACTGAGTGAAGTATGTACTATAGCTAGTTAAACTATCTTGCGCCCTTTCTCTAGCCTGCGTAGCTGACGGGATCCTTGGGCCCGGGGAACTCCCAGACTTATCCCGCAAGCTAAGCATACTCCTTTCTCCTACACTTTTGGACTAATTTTGCCAAAGATTCCCATTTCTGTTTGACGCCTCTACAAGATCTGACGAAAAATCGGTATGAATCTAGACACTTAGTGAGCGCTATGGACTCTCAGTAGTGCAGGCATAATGTTCTGTGTAGGGAATCAAAAAGAAAATAGAAAATAAAGATAATTACATTATACCTCTTTACCAAAATTTATACCAAGGTGCTCCCCTGTAATCTCCTGGTTGAGCAGCGCCTACGCCTGGCTATTAATCAAAAAATAAAAAAAATAATTGGCATGATAGTTCAATGAATGAATGAAATTGCTTTATGTGCGTCTTTTTTATACCGCTACTGAATGAGAATTTTAAAAAAAGCAGCACAGTGTTGCTCGGCGAAAACAGGTATTCGGGAAATTACTGGTTTGGAGCGAGCTTATAATTAACCGCTCGGATCACTCATTACAGTGGGTGATCTATCGCATCTTTCGAATGTTTTCCGAATTTTTGATTGTCCCAGACCTCTCGATATTTCTCGATACCGAGCCTACTATAGCTACTAGCTGACCGGAATATTCAAAATGGCCAGCAGAGGAAACCATTCCACGCATCGATAAAGTAAGCTGCTTTTATTCAGTTTTTATAATGGGGTAATCGAATCAGATGTTAGGGAACTTTGGAACTCATTAACTTGTTAAAACCAGAATCAACACCCCCCTCATCCAACAAGTTGTTCAAAGAGAGAGAGAGTCTTAAGGTCGGTTCTCACGGATCTAGCCATTGTCCATCCAAGTTGTGCAAACACGTTCCTGTTGCTGGTTTTCACTGTCACGCCATCAAAAACAAAAATCAAAACTGTTCCCGCAAAAGAGATAGACCGAAATCTAGGAAATTAAAGGAGGTAAGTTTTAAGTGCACGCCAACGCTAGTTCAGGTCAGTGAAAGTTTTCATCTGCGAAATTTTCGGAGAGACTATTTACTCAGATTCAGAGACCTTTGTATGAAGAAGCCATGTTGGTGCCCATCCGAATGAGCACAAACACGGCGGCCGTAAACCAAACTAAAAAAACGTCACTGAGTTTGGAAACGAAAACGTGAATTGATCTCTCCAAGAACTAATAAACATTAAAAAGCAATATCTTTTCGAATACAATGACTGCTCAGCAAGCAAAATCCCCCAACCCCATTCCTCTCAGCTCTCCCAGTGGCCACGTAAAACCGAGAAAATGAAAGTGAAAATCTGTCGACTGAATATTCGTTTTTTATCTGCTATGATTCTTGACAAAAGTAAAAGTTCGGGAGGATCTCTCTCCTTAGCCGAAGCTTCCGCTTTGTATCGATACAGAGAGGTTTCTGCGGGAGGAGGATGCGGGAGGATCGATAATTCCATAGTTCAAATTTTTGATAAGTAAACGTCATTCAAAATCCATTGAGCAATGGTAGGATTAACGCTAGACTTACATCTTCATCGGTCGGCGTCCGTGCTCCTGTCACCTTATGCGCAGAAGCCGCTGCAGCATGAATCTCCTCACTTTTATTTGGCTCATCAACAGCCACACTGAAACAACAAGAAGTCCTGTTGAATCATGTGTTAATTACTAAGCGTTTTCGAGTTCGCATTCCCTGAAGCCAAGCTAAAGTCTGGCGCCAATATCGTTTATAGCGATACTCAGGCTGAAGTCACCTATTGATACTAAAGTGTACCAGCCAGTCTTTCGTTTCTCGTTACACATTTGAATAACAAAAACAATATTTATAAACAGTGAATGAAACGCGCACATTAAATCATTAGCATAGTTACCCCTGTTGTCTGAGCACGTCAACCGCTTCCCAGATTTTTTCAACTTCCTCCTGTAAAATAATTGGAATTTTCTTACCGCAGGTATAATCAAGCACTGAAGACCCGATGCAAACGTTTCATAGCTCATGTGAGCAATACAACTACAGCTTACCTCGAGTGCTGATGTCCTATTGGACAGTGCTTTAAGTCTGAAAACAATATTTAAGTGGATATGTACAGCATTAATACAAAGGGCTGATAATGTAGTGGAGTCTGATTTTATTATTTACAATGAAATTGTGATGATTAGGACTTCGACTTCAGAAAGCGAGTCCTTCTATTAAATAATGTCCTGAGCTTAGGGTGAGTGGTGAGTCGTGGCTCCTTCTTCTTCTTCTTCTTCTTCTTCTTCTTCTTCTTCTTCTTCTTCTTCTTCTTCTTCTTCTTCTTCTTCTTCTTCTTCTTCTTCTTCTTCTTCTTCTTTTCCATATACTGACTATGTCCGAGATACGACTACGTACTCACCCAGGGCCAGTTTATGACACAAATAGATTGACTAGATTGTTTGTTGAAAGTACAACAGATATGGCTAAAAAGGTTTCAATGATATGTGATACTATACTTACCTGCCTCGAAAATCTTTGCCCCTTGGTGACTGAACATTGCGGCAGTTATGATGAGATAAGATACGATAAACAAGATCAAAAGACTTAGCCGCACCAGCCTTAATCAACAAAAGTTATATTAGAGACGTGCAAATAAAAAATAAACAACTGATAAATAGTAGCCACAATATATAAAATTATCCAATCCAAATAACACACTCATAGTACTGTAAACTTCAATTATTCTATACATTAGATATCCTAAAAGAACTTATTGATTCTGGTGCCTTAATCCCTTGATCGATGTAGCTTGCACACAGACGTTGCTCTCATTTTCTTTTCGAAAATCGACAAGTGCGAAAGTCCACCCCCTGCCGCTATGGACTTTGAGCTCAGTTGATCGACGGCGCTATTGCACTCTAAGCTGATATTCCCGGGGGGGACTACTACCTTATAAGGGCTTAATGAGGACATGCAGCCAGCCAGGGTATGTTTTTCGGGATTTTTGTCTTAAACAGGGTATTGATTTTATCAATTTTTGTCTTAAACAGGGTATCTTTTCTTAGACAGGAACCCATAACCCTGTTCTTAGACGATAAACAGGCTGCGCTTATGTTCTACGAATGTCTTAAACTGGGTATCAAAAATCGGAATTCTGTCTTAAACAGGGTAGGAAAATCAGCGATTTTTGTCTTAAACAAGGTCAGGGTATGAGGGGCCGAGCCGCACCTCCCCACCCAAGGATATATCGAGTACCCCCCCCCCCCCCCCTCCCCCCGGGCTGACATTTAACTGGAAAGACTAGAAGTGCATTTATTTGTCCTGGAAACTGCTAGACCTTTGCGTCGCTCGGATGACCAGGTAGAAATTAAATAGCGGCCCCGTCTAGCGGCCAATAGGCCTGAAGTTAAAAATAGTGTCCTATCTTGTCCTTGATTTGTACAGCGTGCTTAATACATTTTAATGATTAAAAGCTGTTTCATTTTTCAATCTAAAACACATACTTCGATAATTACTCCTTTGTTTACACCGTGTCCCAACAGTTCGTTCCTCTTCTTTATAAGTCTGTATTTCAGTACCATTGGACTTGGTAAGAAAATCATTTAAAGAATAGTTGTGACTTTCAATCTAATTCACTATTTTCGTACTTTTTGTGCTATCTTTTGACTTGAATATTCGATTTGTGTACTGCCGCGCCAAAGGTGCGCGTGCGCGAGTATATTTTCCAGCCTTTTTTTGTTTTTATTTTATAGCCCGAATTGCTCGAACTCCTTCCTTGTTTTTTGTGAATGTCAAGAAAGATAAACACCCTTAACGCAAAAACGTCCAGCTACGTGAGAGCATAAGCATGTATACTTCGATTTACTGCCTTATCTGTTATAGAAACTGCTAAAAAACTGGAAAATCCGAATGTTGGGTGGTAAATGATCATGGCGAAATGAAGGTTTTGAAGGCAGGAAACCAGGGGGAAGACCAAAAGTCCTGAATAAAGCAGGTACAATAGTTTTAAGAAGACTAGATACAAAAAAAGGAGACGTCTCCACAAGGAAACTCTCACATAGTTAGCAAGCCAAGTCCAGAAAGGGTCATGAAAAGCTGTTTAAAATGTTTAAAAAATTAGAGACCCCTGAGATGGCCAAAAAAACTGCTTAGTCTACCAAGTAACGCCCAGCTCGTCTCAAATTTGTAAAGAAGTACAAAAGCCTTACTGTGGAAGGAATGATTATCTTTTTTGAATGAGTGGTCAATATTTTGTTCAGCTACCTAAACTAAACAAATATTGTTGGGGGCTGAACTGTCTGCTGCGCACAAGGTGACAAAAAAGCTCAATATGGATCATCTGTGGGTCTACACGCTGTATTCCACTTCATGCCGCAACGGCTACAGAATGTTATAAAAAAAACAAAAAGGGTACGCCAGTAACTGAAATTCTGAATAGATGTTCTCGATAGTGTAATCAACATCTTCTAGGAATTTCAAGTAAAACTAAAGTTTTGATCAAAAGTTATAGTGCATGAAATTAGAGGAACGAACTTTTGGGACACCCTGTACAGCTAATCCTTTCTATGTTAACGCATGTAAAAAAAACTTAACCAATAACCTACAGTCCAGCAATATCTGGGTTACTATACCTTCAAGCCGTCTTTCACTTTCGTCTGCAAATGATCATTTCCGAGATTATCTTCTTTTTTACAGTGGATGTAGTTTCCATAGAGAAATACAGAAAAACATAAAAATTTAAAGCTCAAAGCCATAGTAACTGTTGTATTTACAAGCTAATACTAAAGACGAAATAAGGCACTGAGCTCTTTGCTGCGACAATCGATCATTTAATCAAAGAACGGGATTACACTATGCACCGTCACAACTCCTCTACAAGAATGGCAAATTATCTAGAAAAATGATTAGCAGGTTAGGGTGGAGGTCCAGTTTTCATTTTCTGTTTTATTAACAGTATGCCACTGCGATGAATTTCTATGCAGTAATTGTCTCTACAATAAATAGTTTACCTACCAGACAGTAGTGTACAAGCACGGGATAAAATGTACCCTGCGTAAAAATACATTTTTACGTGAAGTCTTGAATCAAAATTTTACCAAATCTTGAATGTGGATATGCTATGAGACCGTGAGTACGAACAGATTACTATATGAAATTAAATTATAACTTTAATATAAATGTTACAGGTCGTAACTTGACGGAAATTGCATTGTTCAAGCTGTTTTTAATTTATAATCCCATTGAAGGAAGCATGCTGTTTAAAATTTTAATTTAAAAACTAAAGAAATGAAATACTGTTTTGTATTTTAATCGACGAGAGTCCTTTCTTATTTTGGCGTATAGGGAGTTTAAATAATTAGATAAAAAGTGTAACGACTGAAAACAATTCTAATACATGCATAAATTGTAGTCATGCGTATAATACAAGAGTTTTGAGTGTCATTGACCTTAAAACATGATTTTAATTTGACAAGTATGTATTTGTAATCAGCCCCCTTTCAATCGGATTTAATTAACAATTATTCCTCGAGCGCGAATGGCTATGGGCTATTGATTCAGAGCCCATTCGGGCTCGAGGAATAATTGTTTTAGTAAAATCCAACTAGTTTGTCAAAAATATCGGGAATAAAAAAATTTTGGCTAGTTAAAGCTAGACTTTAATCCTTTTTTGCCGCCAAAAAGCCGGCGCTTTTCGCTGCTAGGGGGCTATAACATATAGCCTAGTAGTACCTCAACCAATCAGAACGCAGCATTGATAATAGACCACTAGCTGGATTTTACTAATATGTAATAGACCCGTTTCCGAGTTTTAAAAACTCTCTCTCTAAACACGTGGCGAAGTACAAAACCTTTCCGAGCGAAAATGAGTTTTATTTGCATGAGAATGAAATCATTTTCATATCAATGGCTTTGCACTTTGCCTCGCTTTGAAACAGAGGCTGGGGGCAACTCGTAAATGGCCCATTGAATAACGCTTGAAACAATACTATACAACAAGCAAACACATTTACCCTATTTACATCTAGAAACTTTAAGAGTGCATAATTCACTGTCTTACAACTTTAACATTCAAACAATCAACATTCAGCACGCGGACGCCATCTTGGTAATCGAGCCAGTTATGCCGTCCTGTGGAAAGAGTCCTGGGTCGCTTCCTGGGGGACCCAGGTCTCATGAACGTAACAATAAGCAGACAAAAATTTCATTTTGCTACCCAAATTTGCCAAAAAAAAATTGGTTGCATGATCAGTAAATGATAATTTTGAGCTGCAAATCTACCCAAAAGTGATATTAAACTAGCAGTGCTATTTTTCGGAAAATAAATAAAAATTATGATTGTAATGACGAATTATGACAAAAATTTTGCTGGCACAATCTATCAAAATCTGCCATAATAGTGCATGGGCGTGTACTGACAGGACGTGTCTCTATACACTCCCACTTACTGACGATAGATTTTCAATTCTTATGCCTGATTCAGTAAAATCCTTCAAAAAAAGCAACGGTGAGCTGAAGAGGCCGCTCGAGTAAGCTGGAGCAACGAGTTTCGGAGCAAGAATGTAGTGTGAAAAATGTCAGTGATAGTAGTGCCTCGTCCTCCATCTTGAACCAAGAAGCCGAAGCGAGCCTTAAATTCATTTGCCATGAGTATGATGTTACCAAGGTTCAGTAACAAAAAAAACTGGGACATCTTTTAAAAACATCGAGGAACGGCTGTTTAAGCTAGAAACTACAATTGATGAGCTTCAGAATTAACGTGAACATGCTATCTCAGACATAATTCTAAATAGAACTCAGGGAAACTTGGATAAAGGCTTTTTTTCCTGTGGAGTTTTTATCTGTTTTGATCTGCAAAAGGCATTCGATATAGTTCAGTGATCATTATATACTACTACAGAAGTTGTCTCATTACGAAATTCGTGGTATAATCAATCAGTGGGTCTGTTCATATAATTAACTGGAAGGATCCAAACCACTCAGGTTGGTTCTTATTTTTCTAAGAACGAGAAATCCTCTTGTGGTGTTCCACGGCTCGATCTTTGGTCCTTTTCTGTTTATGATATATATTAATGACATTTACAAGGCTTCAAATAAACTAAGCTTTTATTTATTTGCTGACGATACAAATTTATTGTAAGCTGATAGGAAATCGAAACCACTTGAATCTGTCGTAACTGCTGAACTAATTTCCTATTATTCATGCATCTCTTCAAATATTTTGCCTTAATGCATGATGTCTATAACAATGGCATACCATCTAACAGTTTTTATCTTTTTACCCCTACTCAAGATATTCATCGTTACAACACTCGTTCTTCTTCCTTTGGTGTTTTTATATTAACTATTCTCGGCTAAATCACCTTAAGAATTCTATCTCTATTATACTCTATAATAGGCGCAGAAATTTGGAACAGTATACCAGACGTTCTGAGAAAACTCCCTAAACATAGCTATAGATTCAAAAAGAAAATAACCAAATCCTCACTTCATATCTTCCTTAAAAAGGCAGTTATGTTGTTATATAGATGCATTAATAAATGAATTAAAGCCACCAACTCCAGTACTTTTAACCACCCATTTTTCAGCTGCAATGTAAACTCTTTAAATTGGTAATTTATTCAAGCTCTTTTGATATGCCATCACATTCGCACGGGAAGTCTGTCATTCTGGGATACAGAAGAATAATAATATGACAACCGTGTTATTCTTTTCACTGATAATCCAAAATGGCAAACTGCTCGGGCGAATGTGATGGTATAAATATATCTAAAACGCTTGAACAAATAAACAATCACACGGGTTTACATCGCAGCTAAAAAATCAGTGGATGCTTAGAAGTACTGGATTTAGTGGCTTTATTTCTCCTCAAAATGGGAACCTAAGACGCTAAAAACTGGTAGGAGATTTCCAAAGATGCTAGGTTTTGCTTTGTTAAGATTTGTTTAGAAAAGAAAGGGACAAATACAAAGAAAATTTGACGAATCGGGGGCAAGTTTTTGAAGATTGCTTTTGCGTCAGTAGTGTTAAGTACCTGCCGGGAGGGAACGCCAAAGCTCACTAGTGTTGCGTTTTTTCCCTCTCGGTAGGTGAATTTTTTTCTCGTCCACATGGCGGACAAGGGGGCACCTGAATTGTTTTCGCCCACAACGGCTCGGATATGCCAGAAAAAGCCGTGAATCTCTCACACTCGACACTTCTTGGAACAGCGTAGAGTGGGATTCAGTTTGGTTACGCGTTATTATGGATAGGGGACTACTGTTGTCAAGAAGAATTTGTCAGTTTATTTTGCTGTAGGCAAGGTTATTAATCTACTCTGGGAAAGGATTCGTCGGTTCATTTGATGTACAATGATTCATGTGAGCTCGGATCACTGATGCTGATCCGGATCAACCTAAAGGAACGCACCCGAAGACTGCTTGCAGTCCCTCGGGATCGCTCGTACATAACATGCTCGGAGGTCCCATAATAGAGACCTTTAGATTCGAGGACGAGAACGAATACGAGTACGAGATTTTTCACATTTTATTCGCGTATTATCGAAAAATAGGTACCTCGGAATGCTTCATTGTACTTTTTTCACCAGTAAAGATAACAAAATGATAAAATTTCTAACATTTGAAAACTTGTTTCCGCCACTACGACATTCTCGCTAAAACTCGTCGCCGTTGAATGACGAAGGCTAAATTTTCCCGCCAAAATGACCCTGGTTTACGCGCGTGCACTACTTAATATAGAGAAAATCTCGTGCTCGTTGTCGTCCTCGTCTTAGAATCTAAAGGTCTGTAAACATAAAGGTCTGTCAGCTACCTACTGCTGATTATGATATACAAGAACAAAGCACATCATTCATGCCACCACTTCCTCAACCACTAATTTCCTTCCCAGAGGCTGCGACCCTTTTGGTCAGCACTGTTTCGCTGGATAAGGGTAACAAAGGCTCTAAGAACGTGATTGCTTGGTTACCAATCTAGTACCCAGACTCTTCTGGCTTTTTGGGCAAAGCCCACAACGTGCAAGAAGACTCTGGGTAGAAATTGCTTGACCGCAAGAACATCTTCACGACTATCTTAATTTACCCTCGTTGGCGTTTATCAGCCATTTTCAGGTTGTTCTTGAGAATAGGTCGGCGGTATCGAATTTGACTGTGGGACTTTGTTTCCAAAATAAAGACTAATTTTGACTCAATTTTCTGTGATATCTGGTGATAGATAAAACAAAAAGCGATAGCGTCCCCATCATTGCAATGCCGGGACAAGACACTCACCAAAAATGAGAAAAACAACTCAAGTACAAATAAGTCAGTTCTTGCAGGGTAAAATTCAGTTGGGGTGAAAGAACGCCTGAGTGATTTTGTTAAGTACAAAAACTAAAATCTTCCTGCTTGCCCCTGAAGTAACCATGGCGAACCTAACCGGATTCCGGATTCAGCATATTGTGCGATGTTGGATAATGTTGAAACTATTCAAAACAATGGCATACGAACATATGTTACAACACTGTGATGCTCTGAAAAACGACGTGGTCGACATCGCTCATTCAGTTGCGTCAGGCTTATGTAACAAAACAACTAAGACTCTTTGTTTATACTTTATATTTTTTTATATTTTAATAAAACTGCAAACATCGTGAGCCCCTTCTACTGATTTCAACCACTGATAAGTCCATATTTAATAAAGAAACAAAGAAATGACTGAAGTCTCAATAGAACACCCTGTCCGTATTATTGGACGTTATTCACGACATTTCGCCAGCCAAACTAGATTTCCCTTTTTGTGTGTTGCGGAGTTTTACTCTTTTCTTTTTGAAACACTTCAGGATCATCTTTGTAAACAGCCGCCCCATAATCACCGGCGCCGTGCAATTTCTGTTTCGGCTGAAAAGGAATAGTTCAAGACCCAGTCAAACTAAGTAGGAATTAAGTCCACGTTGCTTTAATAAAACTATGGATAAGCTGACCGTACACATTGAGAACTATTAAGTTATGATTATCACAAGACACCAATATCCAACCATACTGACCGAACAAGCTTGGTCAATTAGTCATATCTATGGTAGTATACAAGTGTAAGTTTTATCTAGCATGATAACAAATGACCCGGCGGAGAGTAGTTTGTATCCAAGCTGTTAAGGGTCATAACTTTACACGTATAACAAAACGGCCTGCTCCCATTATATGGGTCTTCAAAGCTCAGTTGGTAGAGCACTGCAGCGCCAACGCCGACTCATCTTAAGTAATGTAGCACATCGGTTGTGAAATATTTGAACATGGCGAAATACATGTTCCGATCACACTTTTGCCACAGCAGCATCTCAACGTCTTTCGTTTTATTTATTTATTTTTTATTTTATTTCTTTTCGTTTCTTGCTTTTTTCCTTTTTTGGCTTTTCTTTTTTAAGGTTTTCATTATCCCCCTGACCATAATTGATCCACTGTCGAACTAAACTGAACACGCTTTATGAACAGCCTTGAACTACTGATATGGAAGATTACCTTTGTACCGTTCTCGACTGATTCAAGACTGAAAAAAATAAAAAAACATAGGTGGTAATCTACATAATTGAGTACCTTCAGGCGCGACAAGAAACTGATCAAGAAAATGTCAGACGACAATATGCCGCTAGTTTTAGATTGTTACCTCTATTCTTGTTTTTCTTCTTTACCTTTGCTTTAAGAGTTCAAATGCCTTCCAGAGGTTTTCGTTGTCAAGCTGAAAATAATCGGGAATTTTTTCGTTTAGTTAACGCTTTATTTGTTCACCACATAGTTAAAACAAGCGAGGGTATTGTTTAAACTTTTTGTAGAGCTTTTTTATGAATGGAGAACTTTACTGTCGCCCCATATAAGGGAATCCCGATTCCGGCATCCGGGAAATTTTTGTTCGAAGCGTACTATATACTACTTTTTGGAACAACCAGGAATCCAGAATTCAGGAAACGTTTTCTTGTGGAATCCGGAATCCTGAGCTTTCGAATCCGGAATGCAGCTCAAGGAATCCGGAATCCAAGTTCCACTGGCAAGTAATCCGGAATACAGTACCTGGAATCTGCAACCCATGGCGTGGAATCCAGAATCCAAGACTGTCTTGGATTTTCTTACATACGGTAATTAGCGGCAAAATTACCTTCAGCTGTAATGTTTTGTTTTCGAATAGCTCAAGTCTGAAAACAAGAATAAAAAATAACGAAAATTAAAAGAGATTTACACTAACTGCCATTCTTATAAAATTATTCTTTCGCCACTTTGACAACTTCTTCTTCTTTAACTTAAGGCGCTTTCCAGAAGTCTAAAAGACTGGCTGACCGGCCGCATCGTTAATTTTGAAGTCTTTGCGAAAACTTTTGCTAAACCTGTCACTGCCATCAGCATACTATTCAGGACTAAGTAGATTCAGGATGCGGCCATATAGTCCTGATTTATAGTGGAATTCTGTTTATGGCTGATCTTGTTAGGCCAGCCATTTCTAACAAATGGTAAGCGCCGCCGGCTTAAACTTTTGACGATCGTGCATGTACAAATGTACCTGAGAACCTCTCTTTAAGTGCCAGCTGTCCCCTGTTGATGCTCATTTGGAAATAATTCTTTCACATACTGAACCCAGCATCTAATATCGCTCTGCTACAAGCCTTAAAAGAAGTTAGCTGAAAACGTATTTCGGCATAGACCTTGCACACCGGGTGAGGGCAGATTTTAATATTAGAATTATCTAACATATTGCTATGCAAATTAACCAAGAATCGTTTACGACACTTTCAAAAAGCAGAAAGCGCCCCCTTTGACAATAAGAAAAAGACATCGGATTCATTCCCTTGAAGATGGGCAAACCAATCAATCGATTAACCAATTGTTTTAATCAAAACAAATTTTCCCGTAATAACACACAGTCGAAAATTAACTTCCACGTTGAACTGAATTTTTCATGTTTTAGCCATCCCTTTCGCCCTTCTTTGGCTCTTCAACAGTTTTGATGTACTCGTATCTGAGTCTGTAACTTTTAGCAAGACCAGGCAACCATTATTGCACCTTACAATTAACGGTGTTGGCAATATCGATGGATATATATATCTCATATAAGATTTCTCACGGAGCATTTCGTAATCGTAATCCTGTCCTAGATCCATTCGCACAAAAATGCTCTCGTCCCATTTTTTCTTCTTAAATTTTTACTTACATTCATTTGAAGGTGAGGAGAAAATTGGATGAGAGAGAACGCGCTCGATTCTCCCTCGAAGGCCTGCCAAGTATAAAAAAGCTTCTTCGTCGATTATTCAAGATTTACGTAGAATACATGCCTCTCAAAAAATTTGTCCTTGTTCGACGAGATCTCGCTGTCACTGAAACTGTGGCGACGGTTATTCTAAGTAATATCAAAATACACGTTAATTCATGGCACGGAGTAGGTCAGGTAACAGCTAGTAAGTTAAAGATTAGCAAGAAGAAAAATGAGAAAAAGGTAAAAGAATCATGAACATACCCACCAACTTTTCACATTTGACAAATGTCCTTTTTTCATTGATCCCACTTTGCAATGATAATCGCAAAGGCAAAGACAGATCAACCAAATACAACGCAAAAATGTGTAGTGTAAAGCCATATCTGCAGGTTAACAGAAACTGCGGACAAGATACCTGAATTTCGCATAGGTGTACACTTGAAAAAGCTCACAGTGAGATATAAGAAATATTAAAGACCGACGGTCTGAAGGTAACGAGATTTTATCTTATTTACAGTAATCGTTTATCAATGCCTGGGAGCTGGAATGAGTAATCATCATTTCTTTTAATTGTTTCTGTGAGGATTACCTCCACTTCAGTTTAATTTTTTCTCACCCAGAAATCAGTTAAATTAATTAAAGTGCTCACTATACTCTAAACAAAGGTTTGCCACCTTGGGTCGAAAGAGAATAGTTCAATCAGCTATTAATAAAAGATGCTTTGCTAACTTTAGGAAAATAGAGTTATATAAATATCACGAGAAAATATAAAAGGGTCATACAAATTTCTTTTTTACTCATTGAAAACATTTCGCCATTTCTGATTGGCTCCAATGCCTCGGTAATTTTTTCATAACTGGCTAACGCGTAGCATATTTGGAAGACGTACGCAATAACCCATCGATTCGAAGGTATATTGTTAGCAGCATCGTTTCCAGGTAATAACTTTTTAAGAGAGTGTCTCGGTAAGAGCGGTCCGGTCGATTTTGCTTGAGACACAGATTTAGCTCATTTCTTGTGTGTTGTAAGACATTCATGTACCTATACTAAAACCACAATCCGTTTGATCGGATCTCTTTATTTTTCAGAGTTTTACGGAAAATAAATTTCACTCGAGCGAAGGCCTGTCGTGACACTTTTGAGACAAATTTGAGACAACTTTGGAGGGCAATTTACAAAAAAGTACGGAACAGATGAAAAGTTTTTAGGAGATAAAAATATGCCTATATCTACCGTTTAAATACTAAAATATGTTCAACAATGCTATGTTAAGAGGTTTTGAACTATATTCTCGTTGGGTGCCCCTGACTTAACCCGAGAGGCAACATTTATCAAATGCAACTAAATCAAATACACCAGAAAACACCCGGAGAAAACAACAGATTAATGGAAGTGGTGTCAATTATGTACTTGCACCATGTCATTCACAGGTTAAGTAAACATTTTCTTATTATTTAATTACTTTCAAAGTCGCTTGACTAACCAAAAGTAATGTCTTGCGCTGAAATATCACACTACCATCATTCGGTCTAATAGGCTTTTGATGTGGCTGCTTTAATTGGCTTAAATTGTGCTCATGGCTCTAGGAGAGGCTGAATCAGTCATTGGTCTGTGGGGCCGGAATTGACACTGGGACTGAAACAGATCTTGCACTTTTCAGTGTACTGTAGTCCCCTCCACGTGCACAATCCAAAACAGGTCACAATCTTTCTAGCCTGCGAAAACATCCGTTTCTCCTCGCTCTTCGCCGCTGGGGACGTTTCGCCAGCGGCGAAGAGCGAGGAGAAACGGATGTTTTCGAAGGCTACAATCTTTCTGCTTCAATGATAAAAAATGTCTTGGTGCAGTTTGTCACCGAACGACAATACAGCGGAACTTTGATTTGCCTGCGTGCAGACGTCTCCTATTTCCTTTGTTGCAAGAAAGGAAATAGGAGACGTCTGCATGCAGGCAAAACTTTGATCAGTATGAAACTCTAAGGAGTGCACAAGAAATTGATGACCCCGGGATTGATGATAGCTTTGCAACTCAGGCCGCCGAAATTGTAGGTGGATCCGAAAGCTAGGGGAGGACCTGATCTTGACTTGATAAACGATTCCCTGCTAGTATGCTGCCGGCAGTGGCCTCTTTTACCTTTTATGCGGCTGACTGGTAATACCAGGGAAAAGAAGTCTCTGCTAGCTAAACAGAGAACTTGCGGGGAAAACGAGTAACGGTATTTGTACAGGATTAATCCACCCCTTTTCAATCTGACTGAAATACACATGTAAACCAGACTTGATGTAAACAAGACATTCTAGAAAAAAAAAGATGCAATTTGAAGCTCGCTCCCTTCAAACAGTTAACCAATCAGATTTGACAGTCTTACGTAGTCTTGGCGAACCCACCAATCAGAGTTTACTTTGAGGTGAATCCGCTGTGAGTTCGCTGGCACGTGTCAGGCATGCAAACGGTTGTACCTCGTAGATTTCAGTTAGGTAGCGGAAGGGTGTTTATTTTGCACGAATTTAAATCTATTTCACTCCGAAAATTGGATTTCTGATGTTTTCAGTACTTTTTGCAAAAAATGAATGATTCCATTTCTACTCGTTGCGCTAAACTCAATCAGATTTTTGCTGGTAAAACTGTCGGTCGCAAGAGCTCGCCGAATGGCGCCGGCTTTACTCGAGAGGCTTTGCTGGATGCATTTCTTTTACTCTTCGAAGAATGCAGCTCTGAATTTATGCTCAAGGACAAGAACATATCTGGATTTGTGAAGAAATGTAAGTATAAAGAGCTTTATTGGTCACAGAAATCACTTTATTTCTACCACATGCATGGTTCGAGGCAAGGTAGCTCAAGGTCAGTCGATTATAAATTTGGTCTGCTGATCGACTTCGCTAGCTTGACACGATCTCGATGCCAGTGATGATCAATAAAATAAGCCTTACTTTACAATTTTTTTTATATTTTCCTAATCACACAGACCAACCTGTGGTTGATGATCTTCGAAAACTTTGTTTAAACAAAGACGATTTCAATGTTCTTAACACCATTGGCAGAGGACATTTCGGACAGGTACCCTGTAATAAAGGTCTCAGTAAGCTTTTAGCACGTCAGACGTTAAGTAATGTAAAAAGTCTACCTTATTTTTTAACTTTTTGGGTTATTCTTATGTATAATTAGACGTATTTGAGTTTAATGATGCTTCACTGCATACCTGCCAAGAAACTAACGGAATAAAATACCAGAAATGTTTTGGTTATTTGCATCTTCTATTTTTAGGTCTAACATTCCATGTGCAATATACAATGTACATTTCAGGTGTATAGCAGTATAATATTACTTTTTCTTATTTTGGGCATCAGAAAAGGCAAATAAACAAAATTATCAGTAATGACGGTTCATTCTGATCTGAATGCATGGTTTTAAGTTAATTTTTTTAAACTTAAAATTAGAAAAAGGAAAAAATTTACTTCACCCCCCTTTATTATTGTTGTGGTAATATTTTAGGCCAGAGTATAAACTTTCATCACCTATTTTACAGGTTCAAGTTGTCAAAGACAAACAAAGTGGTGATGTATTTGCTATGAAGACATTGAACAAGACCCAAACTTTAGCTCAAGAAAGTGTAAGTACAGAGTGGAGACATTTTTAACTACTTAATTGTGGCAAGATTAGCTAAGAGGGTAACCCGGGATTCCAGTTAATTCTTTCAAGGGGTGATGGGGGGGGGGGGGGGGGTCATATAGACCATCTGAGGGGTCACCAAGACCATGTGCGAATTTTTTTTGTTATATTCAAGTTAACACTTATATGTCATCAGTCTGGTCAGGAAGCCTTCTTTGGTGGGTCATTGACCCAAGACCCATCTCTTATCTGGAACACTGGTTGTCTGCAGAGTGGGATGGTGTGGGGCTGGTTCCCATGACTGGAAAAATACTCAGACAGAGTCTGAGACTGTTTGTAGGGACACGGGGGAAAAAAAGGCATTAGCTGACCGGCACATTCCCAGAAACAATATCATGAGACACATATTGGCGCGAGTTCCCTTCACGTTTCTGAAGTGCAAATGGACATCTCTGTAATGGAGAGATTTGTAGAGGAGTTTGACTGTAGATGTATGTGTAACCTTCAAACGGGGGTGTACGGTTGAGAGCTGAAATATGGAGGGATTGCATGAACAACGATTTATCCTCTAAAAAGTGTAAAAATTAACAATTTCAATGACTAAGGCTAACTTGTTTAAAGTTGGGCAAAATTTGAAAGTCACTGACTGTATTTTTGCCAATTTATTTTTATTTTTTTTTGTCCACTATTAGGTTGCATTCTATGATGAAGAAAGAGAAATAATGGCATTGTGCAACTCTCCCTGGATAACAGCACTCCAGTATGCCTTTCAAGATGCCCATAATCTTTATCTTGTAATGGACTACCACCCTGGTGGTGACTTGTTGTCGTTACTTAGCAAGTATGATGATGTGTTGGAAGAGGAAGTTGCAAGGTTTTATCTGGCAGAGATGGTGATGGCTATTCACAGCCTGCATATGCTTGGTTATGTTCATAGGTAAGACATAAGCTGCCTTATTACTATTGAGCCTGCGTAGCACGTGTTTCTGCGCAGTTTCGGAGCAAAGAAAGACCGAGAAATGGGAAATGGCCGCATGAAAAAAAGATCGAGAGCCATTTTTCAGACAAGCTTTCTTTGTTCCAAAACCACACAGAAATGCTTGCTATGCAGGCTTAATACCATGTAACTGATTTAGCTGTAAATTAATTAGTTTTTGCTCTGGTTTTCAACAATGTGTGTCCTAGTGTATGTCATGACCTGCCTAGTGTTTTCTCTTTAATTTTATCATCTTTCATAATTAGTTATAACTGAGAAAATCAATGGTAGCAGCCGGAGAGCTTCATGAAATATGAACATAGGTATATAATGTCACATGTGAAATAGAGCCATAGTACCCTCTGAGCCTGAGAAAACTGCTGACATTTCAAGACACCAATGCTGGTGTTCCTGAGAATCAAAGTCGGTAGAATGAGTGAGAAATTCCATCTTGATGATGTGTCACTTACCCAGGTCTGGGTAGTGCTTCTGATTGATTGAAAATTTGCTTCAACTAATCAGAGGCACCAGTGACCCAGGTCTTGTTAGTGACACATCATCAGGATGGAATTTCTGAATTTATGTTGGCTGGTTTAATGTACAACTAGCCAGATACCTACAGCTGTATGTCATTCTGAGTTTAAAGCTTAAGTTAAGTCAAGTATAGGATGCTTTTAACAAAAGGTGTGACACAAACTGAGTGATTAAACTGACTCTTACCTGTGTTGAAAGAAAAAGCAAGACATCTGATTGGTATTTAAAAGCATATATTTCATGAAGTACATCTAGCTACTAAAATCCGGGGACAGAAGTGTAGTGCTACACATCAAAAGAATTAAATGGAAAAAAATATTTAGCTTCTCCTGCTCAATTTCTTTGCATATAGTTCCTGGTAACCTTTTATTGAACTCAAACATTGTGATGATCATTTTTTCTGAAGGGATATCAAACCTGATAATGTTCTTGTTGATCGGACTGGACATATTAAACTTGCTGATTTTGGCTCATCTGCCAGGCTTGCAGCGGACAAAAAGGTGAGAAACTTTTAACTAGAAATCCTATGGTAATTCTCAAAATTCAGTGGTTTGGAATGCATTACGCAAGTGTTACCACACAAATAAAGCTAATTTTAGATGAATAAGAGCAAACATTGAGGGTATGGGTTTAATGAAGGGAAGGCTTAATTTGCAAGGGAACTCTTAGAATACAGGCTACTCAGGGTTATCATAAGTAGCTACAATCCTGGACAAAACTACTTGAGAAAATGTTTTCATTAATGCGCCCTACCTAATGCAACAAAACTGTTTCCAAATCAACGGCTTTACGTAAAGAAAACCCCCTCCCCCAGTTCAAAGTTATAACTTCCTACACATGCTTAGGGATCCGACTTTCTTTTAAAGACCCAACAACACTGTTTCCAGGAGGAGGGGGGAGGGAAGAATCGGTCGGCTACGAAGTTTAGAAAAAATGCCCCATAAGTATGCAATTTTCTTAACAGTTTTGTTTCAAGATTGTAGCCTGAAAAACAGCCATTTCTCCTCGCTCTGCGCCGCTGGGGACGTTTTGCAAGAATCGAGGAACGTCTGCGACTCAGCGACAGAAATTCCATACTGATATGACATAAATCAATGTTTACATAATATTAGCATATTAGCAAGATTTTGGCTCTCTATCCCTCCTCCGTAGAAGTTCCTGATGGGTATCCCAACAAAAATAGATATAATAAAAAAATAGAAAGCATGCAGGGGAGAGGCCTCTGGGAAGGGAGAGGAGATTGGTTACAGCAAATTTGAATTCAATTAACAAACACAGATTAATTTAACCTCCTACCTGTATTTCATCTGCCAAATTAAGATTGAAAACATATAATCAATACAGCTATGTTTTATGTTAGGATGTTAACCCACATGATGGTGGACTTGTGTTAAACTTGAAAAAATACAACTAGTAATTTAAAGATTCATGTGTTTATTGAAAGCTGCCTGAACATTCATGCATTTGGTGAACTGTACAATATTATAATTATTGTTGGTTCTAGGTGCATAGCAAGATGCCTGTCGGCACTCCAGAATACATAGCCCCCGAAGTACTCACAAGTATGGATGGTTCAGGGGGGCCATATGGCTTGGAGTGCGACTGGTGGTCCCTAGGAGTGGTCGCTTATGAAATGTTGTGTGGACAAACACCCTTTGAAGCTGACTCTGTTGTTATAACTTACAGCAAGATTATGAACTACAAGGTACTTGACAAGGTGGATGTTGTTAGTAAAAAATAAGACAAAACAGTCTTCAACTAAAAAACTACATTTGATACAATTTGTCCATTATGAAGAGGGATTTTTTGAAATTACATGATTTCTACTAGAATTTTCTTGCAATTTCAAGATTTTCTGATTCACAGTGAGATTTGGAGGCTAAACCGTCGAGACCATGGGCTGACAGCCCAAACCGTTAAGTTGGAAGGTCTGTGAAGGTCCTAAGTTTCTAATACCTTGTGGGAACCCTTGTCCAGTGAATAAAGCTAAATTTCATGTACATGTATACCCTCGTAAAAAAACAAACTAGATTATACCACGCTCTAGTCCTTCTATTGAGCACTCTGCTGAAAGGTGTGCATAAGTATCAACTGGTGTATACCCTCCTAAATATACTTTGCCTAATTTCTAGTGCTTTACTGTTATTGTAGAGTTCTCTGAAGTTTTCTAAGGATGTTCAGGTCAGCAAAAATGCCAAAGATATGATTTTCAATCTGTGTACTGAGAGTAAAGATAGGATGGGTTATGAAGGACTCACTTGTCACCAGTTCTTCACGGGCACAGACTGGAACAACTTGCAAGATAGTAAGTGCAAGAATTTCACTGGACAAGTCAAACGTTACTGAAAGTCAAAGATGGTGACGCCTGGTTGCAGAGCCTCGCGCCAAAAAAGCTATTAAACGGTGCAGTTTTTGAAATTAATGAACAGCAATGCTTAATGCTGGCATTCTTTTTCAACAACTGAGCATTTTCGTGTGCTTTTGTAATTTTCCAAAAACTTCTAGCGACCAGACCAACCTTTAATGACTGAGCAGAATATACAACTTGTAAGGGGAGGGTCTAGGAAGCACAAGGAAACGACTTTCTATTTTTTTTAAACTTAGATGCAGTCTTTGAGAATTCAACCCTAGAAAAATTTACCAATATTAAACAAATTGAAGGACATTAAATGAGAGTGTTGAATTTTGAAATAGTATGAATACACTTTTTAAGAGACGTTTTCGGCACCGTCGGTAGTAATTGTTTAAGCTCCCTATATGGTCAAATGATTGACACTATAATTCATTTTGTTTTAGCTGTACCCCCATACGTACCTAACCTGGATGGCGCAGCAGACGTGTCGCATTTTGACGAGTTCGAGCCCGAAAGCCCTGATCCAATTTTTCATTTGGAGAAGTACAGATCAGCACACGAAGACAAGGGATTCACTGGAAAGGACCTCCCTTTCGTAGGTTTCACTTTCTCTCGGAACCTCGCCATCAATCTCCCGTTTTCTCCCAGAAAGTAAGTGCTCGTTGAGCATTAGTGCTCATACACTCGAACACACACATATATAAAAAAGTCTATGCAAAAAAAGTTGAGCTTAGCCTTTCTTTATGACTCACAGTCTTTCAGAGGGACAATGATTATTTTAACTGGACAAAATTGAGTAGGGTTGCCTTTTTTTGCTGGGTAGTGTCAGATCAGTGTTCTTACGAAAGATTTTTTTTTTCCAAGAATGGTGGACAAAGACAAAAGGCACAACCCATATAGAAATATTGTAAAAGTTTCTACCAAAATAACCTTTTTTTTGTTTATTTTTTCGTTCAATCTCCATGATAAAACATTTATCTCTTCAGAGAAAAAAGCCCTATGTTTACCTTATGTCTAGTTTTATTTTTGTGTTTTTTTTTTCTGATCAATGAAGTTCCTAACGTCCGTGAAATAAGTTACCTAACTTTGATCACGGTTATTAGAACAAAGTATGTTTTCTTTATCTGCCTTTAGACCCGGAAGTCTTCCAAATTCCCCAGCAGGCTGTCCCCCTAGTCGCCTTGAGAGGAAGCTCACTATCAAGGCAAGAGAATTAAAGGATGCGTTACAATCTTGTCACACACTTAAGGATGAGAGTGCTACCATGAAAAAGACCTTGGATGATTTGCAAACTGCACTGGAAGAGAAAGACAAAATGTTACGAAATGCTGAGTATGAAAGGGACCTTCTGGAAAAGGAGAAAGTACTCTATGATACTCAAGTAAAGGTAGGGTCATTTGAGCGTCCGGTTTATAATGTCGCGTCACTTGTCTTATTTATGCAAAATTGTCAAAATACTTCAATAAAACCTTCTCGTTTGCCTCTGTGCCATAACAAGGAAGGTAGTATTAACCATAATGTATCTCTGTCTCTGTTGGCTGTGGAAGGAATTTTACTTTTTTTCAGCATGTGTCCTGGTATACGGAAATCTAGCCTGCGTGGTATGGTATAAGAGACACGCGAGGCGAGTGTCCCCTTCACGCCTCCCGTTCTTTCTCGCGCCCATATTCCTTGCAAGCGCCTGCTAGGCAGGCCAACGGAAATTATACTTTCTACTTTTGCTGAGATCATGTTTTTGACCTTGTAACATAACATTCGATTATTGTTCTTAATCTTTTTTACTTGCAGGACTTGCAGAGAAGACTCGATCTCGAGAGAGCGGAAAGAAATAAGACGGACTCGGCCACTCTTAAGTTACTTTCTGAACTGAAGGAAGACAGTCAAAAGGCAAACGAACTCAGGGATCAAGAAAGCAGGCAAGTTAAAATGAGTTCCTACAAGGTTTGAAATAACAGTCGGTCAACGGGCAATGTCCGGTCAAAAGTAGACTTTGTTCAGTCAAATCCTTGGAGATAATGCTTTAGTCATGTGAACGCCAATATTTCAGTCATTTTTTCACAAGTTTCTGTATAGGTTAACGTAGAATTTGTTTACGTTCAAAATACATAATTTAGTTTCATGGTTTTCATCATTGGTTCATTGCTTGCAGGAATGGATTGGGTCACTGTGACTGATAAATTAAAAGCTACATTGCCTTGAATGAAAAACATGCTCTTTTGTCCTCAAATTTAGTCGCCAGAACGCTGAAAACAGCTTTGAAGTTTCCAAATTTTCTGAGGCTTACGCGCCCAGACTCCCCCCCCCCCCCCCCCCCCGTACAAAAGGAGAATAATGGCCCCTTGTTCATACAGTCGGTTACTCAATTCAAACCTGAGAATCGAATACTTCGATTTTTATTGAAACCCCTGGAGACATTTATCCAAAACGAACACTATCAGTTGCTGTGTCTACTAAAGGGTCCCACGGACGGAAATGCTATGTACAGCGACGTTTCGAACGTGTTTGCTTCTTGTTTTACAGAGAAAATCTCGAGGATCTTCAACAGATTGTAGCCCAGCTGGAAAATGACCGATTTATCGCCAGCAGACGAGCACAAAGACTTGAAGAGGAGCTCAAATCACAGGAAAAGGTCTGACAGAAAGAAAATAAATGATGTACTGGCAGTAATCATGCGGACAAAGTTGAAACAATTCATCTTTGTGAAATTCAGGGATTGTCATTTCTTTGCATGTAGAGAAAGGTCTTGAGTTTACTGAATAAAGCGATTTTGTTAGTTTTTATAATATTCAATACAAGGAGCAAGCTTCTTCGATAACAGGGCAGGACTTGTTGGCTGTCCACGGCAATTTCTTCCAACACTTTGCTTGACCATCGATCTTAACATCTATCTAACAGTATATGAGCATTTACAATACAAACAGAGTAATATTCCGGCTCGAAACAGCAAATGTTCGTGTTCACGGTAAAAATTCAAGATGTTCACACTGTAAACGTTTTTTTTCTCTGCAGCTTCTTGAAGTCAGCAAGAGCCGTATAAATGATCACCAAGCGCGAATGACAAAGGTAAAAAATTCGGTGCTAGACGCTCATATTACAGTTGGTCGATAGATTTGTTTGTTTGTTTGTTTGTTTTTTCATATAAAGTGCTCATGTTGATGAGGATATAAAACCTCTTACAATTGCTTGAGTGGTTCTTCGCCAATACCTCGTCTAATACAATTCTTCGCTCGTGCTTCGCCAGTTAGCGATACAACAAGAGATACAACACAGAAATATAGCCGTTGTTTATCTCGCTTTTTTTATAATAAAGTAAAAAACTCAACTACCAAATTAACTAATTAACGAGGACAAGCCAAATATATAGGACAGCAAAGAAAAGGAAATCTGTTGATAAGCACAGTAAGATGAGAAATAGTGGAGAGTTAGGCTTAAACGTTTGTGTAGCTTTGAGGTTGCTGAAGATATTGTCTTTTTCGCTATTAAAGATGAATGAAGAAGCGAAAAGAAGCATGGTGGAGTGGCAGGAAAAGCTGGATAGAGTCACCAAGGACAGCGAAGAAAGGATCTCAGAACTGCGACAAAAGTTAGCAAAAGTAAGAAAAGAAAGTTGCATTGAACTCGACTCTGCTTTAGCCTTTCTCGTCTTGTCTTTGTGTGTGCAAAGTTGGTGACTTTAGCAACGACGACGCTGTTAGAGACGGCAATAAAAACGGCAAATAATGGAAAAATGTTTAGGGTGGATTCATTTACAGCCGACAGGCAAATGCGACGGCCATGGGCATAACAATTTGGCACGTGCAGCACACTTTTTCTTACACATCTTTGCCGCCATTGCACGACCACGACGTGAACGTTTTATTGAGGACGTCAACACGACAACGACTATTTCTTTATCTTTCTTTTTAAACTTGGGTGCGGACCCAAGAATTCAACCCCAGAGAAATTCACCCTCATATGACATTTTAAGTGAGTTGGAAGAAGCCGCATTTTGTTCATCGTTTTACCTGTTTTGCCCCCTCTCATGAAGTATTTCTGCCACTTGATCCCGGAAGAAAATAGATAATTACGATGGCGCCATAGTTTCGTGACAAATAAATCGGGCGAGGGGAACATCTTAGTTCTAAACTAGTTTGGTTTACATGTAGACGATTGATTTGTTTTCCGTTTTTTGGTTTTCAGTCGTTACAATCCAACCAAGAGGCTACGGAGTTGTTGGAGAATGTGCGGAAAAGCAAAGAACAACTACAAACGCAACTGGAAAAGCTTCAGGTTCAGTATAATCTCGATCAAAGTTTATGACTTTTTTCTTCTGTTTGATTGTTTTCAGTTGTCAGACCGTGATTGTGAATCAGATACAAGGGCTTTCGTTGTCGAAGTGAGAGAGGAACACTTGTGATCTAAGCTTCTTAAACTCATTAATTGTCAAGCCAAATGCGCATAGCTTTCGCAAAAAACAAAACAAAGTTTGGGTGTCGGATGCTTTGGGTGTTTGGTTGTGGATAATAATGATCATATTTTTTTTAGAAAATGTAACGTTGTCCCGATAGGAGACTAGCCTATGACCTTCTAATTGTTAGTCCAGATACTGTACCACTCTCGTGAGAGCTAAGGCCATTATTCCAGGTTCATATGACAAAAGTTCTGCACAAAAATCGCAATCATATTTACATGTCAAATGTTAGAGGGATTATTGATGACTTGAGTAGCTATATCAGATATTCAACACTGACGGTGTTAAATCCGAATATCTCGAAGTCGCCCTAAAACGATGTGGTCCTGGTTGTTCAAACTTTGGATGGCACTATCCACCGGATAAATCACTATCCAGCGATTTATCCGGTGGATAGCGCTATCCAACATTTGAACAACCGAAGCCTGGGCTGCGCGTGGTTTTTCTCAACCTACCACTCAGTGACTCAATATCGGATCAAACACTGCGTCTTGTGCTTATCATGTCAGCTTTTGAATCTTTCTGTGGAGGCCAACTGTGTACAATGTCTTATCAATTATCAACACAGCTGGCCCCGGTTGTTCAAACGTTGGATAGCGCTATCCAACGGATAAATCACTATCCAGCGGATAAGTATTACGGAAATCAATTACGCTCTCTGCTGGATAGTGATTTATCCGGTGGATTGCGCTATCCAACGTTTGAACAACCGGGGCCTGGTTGAACCAATTTTCGTGCTTCCAACAAGGTGCTCATTAGTTCATATATATTGCCTTTCAGAAATCAGTCCAGCCAACAATTACAACAAATAGAAATGAAAAGGTGAGATTTTCCTTAATTTGATTATCTTACTGATTTACGTGATCTTGAGGCAGAATATTCTACAGCTACCTAATATTTAGTAGCACAGAAGAACAAACTGAAACATAAAAAAGTCCTTATACATGTTTGTTGTTTAAGTGCGAAGGCTTATTTAGCGATTTGTGCGAACCTTTTGTCACTAAATTTGTTATGAAATGAAATGTGGCTGAGACAAGTACGTTCTTGACTCAAGTTCGATGTCTACGCAGGTCTTGAATCGGTGCAACGGTTTTTCCTTTAGTTTGATAGTTCGCGTTAGACTGGGTCGGTGCTGTATCAAATTGCACTATGGGAACATTTTTGAAGACACTATCGCTTCTATTATTGGCTGTTTCGAGGTTGCGCAGGGAACTGGGTCAAAATAATGCCCCGAAACAATTCCACAATGCAATTCGACACAAGACCAACTAAGTCTCACGCACACCTCAAATTAGCCAGTCCTAGCGAGTAATGTGTTTTATTTTGCTGGAATTAGCAAAGATAACACAAGAAGAATTTTTGATTTTGATTTTGAGCAGAGAAAAGCTGAACTTTTGTCGTCTTTGTTTTCTACCATTAGCCCTTTACACTCACCAGAAGATCAGACAGTGTATTGATAGGAATTAGAAACAGGGAAGAAATAGCTCAGGAGTTATTCAATAAAATAATGGTAAACAGATTAGAAATACGTACTGTAAAATCGGTATAGTATAGTATAGTATAGTATAGAATAGTCAGTATGAATTAAACTTTAGGCTGATAGCGCATGAGTTTGAGTTTGGGTTCGACTTTTTAACACTAGTGCGCAATACCACATGAGTTTATTACCTTTGTAGTTACTCCCGCTGTTTAGTGCAGGAAAAAAAGTGGAATGGGAGGGGAGAGTAAGGAAACTCTGTATGCTTTTTCTTACAAACCAATCGCTATGACCGGGCTCTCTTTCGTCTTCATTTAGTATGTCTCCGCCCAGGGAGTCTTTCCCTAAGCTTGTTGCTTATACCTGACCGATAGCGGCAGAAAACGAAGCTTACGTGCAGCCCTGGATTGTACTGTGAAATGTTTAGCCTTGTTCCCGGACCACGTTAAGAAAAAAATAACTTT
>NC_133211.1:25451452-25461452 GCF_958299795.1 Porites lutea | reverse complement strand
TAGAGCAATCGTGACTTAACATGTTGATCCCAAACGACTTGTTCATCACTGACCGCCTTAATTTCTTCCTTCAGGTCACCAATGAGTGTTCTTCTCTGAAAAGTACTAAAAAGGCGCTGGAAGAGACCATCCTTAAACTCGAGGTAAGTGACACCGTACAGTTTTTTCAATCTTTCGTTATAGCGATATTGTCTCCTCATGCCAATTTTATTAAAATCTAATTTGTAGAATGACATCGACACTAGAGAATTTGAGTTGGAATTGAAGGTGAGTGTTTCTCCTTTAAGTTATAGTATTAGTCTTAAGATAAACGGAATTTACCTTCAGGCGTAAGCTTTTCAAGCCGCAAGATTTGATGTTAGCTGATTTGTTTTGTGTTGATACCAGGCGTCGGCCAGGCAAGACGAGATCACAAGAAACATGCAGGAAAATCGCTCCGAGGTACTAAACCCACCTTCACTTATAAGTATAAAGTGGCAATGGCCGTTTTTACGCTGGAGACGCGAGTCTTCTTAAGACGACTTAAGTGTCTCGTATAAAAACGGAAAATAAGACAGACGCATTTAACGTCTGATGACATAAGTTCGTTGAGGCGCATGCACTTAACAGGCGACTTTAACCTTTAAACGTTAAATGCATCTTGTATGAAAACAGGACGCCGTAAACTGGGACGCATTTATGCCCAACCCGTTGAGAAACGGGAAGAGTTAGTGTTCAGGTTTTTTTTTTTTTTTTCAGAAAAATTTTTTTCTGCACTGTTATCGTCTACTTTAATGCGTGTCGTTTTTACACCAGTCGACTTTGACGTCAAATAGGTCTAGACTAATTAAACGTCTCTGGTATAAAATACTGATTAGGCTGAAGCTTCACAGTCCCTGCATATATCAGCAGTTTCAGCTTGCGGCTGTTATCCGCATCAGAAGTTATGCAAATGAATAGAGCCTCCCACCACTTGCGAGCAACAGCAGTAGTCGCTTGTTTTCCTTTTTCATGGTGAAAGTTTCAGTTGTAAATGACTAAGCGGTTGCCATCGTTTTCGTGTTTGTTTCTTTTTTCAGGTCGTTCAAGAAATCCACGTTCAATTCAGTGAAATGTCGAATCGTTGCAACGAACTGGTTTCACAAAATAAGGTTTGTCGTCTTTCCATCATAACTCCTGTAACGAAGAGACAATATGATAACTCGTCAGAAGTATTGTAACAAAGTAGTCTGTTGTAGAACAGGCTAAAAGTTATATTCAAGGGTTATTTGTTGAATTTGCCAACTTGTCGTTGAATCTCGGCTTTTTGTCAGCAGAGAGATGTTGCAAAATTACAAGTAGGGATTATCTGAAGTGTAGTTCCTTTGAGCCCAAAAGAACGGCGAACAGTTGCAACTAAAAACTGACGTTTTTCGTTCAGCCCAGTCAAACTTCTAATTTTAACGCCAGAAGTTAACAAACGCGTCTGACTTTTGTTTATATGCAGCTAACGCCTGATCCTATCACTACGTGTAATGTGTCTGGGCAAACAATTAAATAACAGGAACAGTTACTTTGCATTTCTGTTTTTTTCTTTTTTGCCCCGACTTAACATTTTTATATTTTTTCCCGATTGTTTTAGGGACTGGAATCGAAAGTAGAAGAGCTTACTGAAGAAAACGGCGATTTAAAAATGGCGAACGAGAAACTCGAAGATGATCTGAAAGAAAAGAAGAGGGCCGCGGAAGGCATGGAACTTGTGAGTACAAAAATTTAGCACACCTTCTCCAAGCCTGAGAAACAGCCGACATTCTGCGACGCCACCACTTGTTTCTCCTCGAAATGACGTCTGAGAAACGAGCGCAGAAATGCCACACTGATAACGTGTTACTACCCAGATATGGGAAGTTCATGCTTCTGATTGGATGAAGCAAATTTGTAACCAATCAAAAGCAATACCCATATCTTAGTAGTAACACGTTATCAGTATGGAATTTCTGCGCTTGTTTCTCAGACGTCATTTCGAGGGAAAACTAGTGGTGGCGTCGCGAAAAGTTGCCTGTTTTCTAGAGGCTAAGCATCTCCCGCCATCCCAGTACATTTTGATTCAACTTGTCCCTTCTTAATCTGCTGGATATCAGATAACCAAGTAATGTCCAAAAAATAAGACAGAAGGAAAAGGTTTCTTTCCTCCGTTACCGAGCGTTCTATTTTGTAAGGCCCTGTTCGAACTACGAAAGAAAATAGAGTTTTGCGTTCTCTTTAAATTTGAAAATTTTGTTCCCAACAATGTTTTGATTTTGCAACCTTGCTCACATCTGAGACACGCGAAATTTTTCGTCTAACGAGAAACGTCAACTAAAGAAACTTAAATTGGTCATGTTCGCGAAATAAGATGACCCGACAGTGGATAGCTGTCAAGGAACAAAGGAGTTTGTCGCCTGATAAAAAATTCTAGGCCTCTAAATCTTCTCGACGGCATCTTTGAACTTTGGTGACAGTTGAGAAAATTTTGGTCGGCGAAAAAATCGTTCGCATCAGAAATGGCTTCCTTTTGACAGATTTTTTTTTGCAAAACAAACAATTTTATTCTTTCTTAGTACGAAAAGGGTCTAGGTGTTGTCAAAACAACGTATTTATCATCTGTCGACAGACCAACACGATGTTGAAATCCACCTGCAGTATGCTAGAGAACCAAGCAGAGGAGCTAGAGATTATAAATGAAGATTACGAGGAGAAACAGCTCCAATGGAACATAACAAGGTAATGTCGGGCCTTAAACAGACTGAATTAGCCTTCTTACATGACAGATACTTCTGAATCTCAGTCATTTTTAAAATTAACTTAAAAAGTCCGCCAGCCGCCCCTTATATAGCCGGGGGGAATCTGACTGCTCGTGGTAATGAGTGCACGGCAGTTTTTTATTATTGAGGAGTGGGGGAGGGGTAATTTTTGGTCCATGGTTCTTTTTTACTTTGGAAGACCTAGAGAAAAAACCGTAGGCGGGCGAATTACCCGGCCCCAACCTTGCTCCCATGTTTTTCCCTTCTCTCGCTCCGCGGGTTGAGTAGGAGAGAACCCTGTGAGTTAAGTTGTACCCTTTCCCTTTTGGAGTATGTAGGTTACCACAATGAATATTCACGGAGTTTGTCATGATGTAAGCCAAATGTTAATGGTTTTAGAAGACGGGGTGGTTGCATTAAACAGGGTAATTGTAAAACAGGGTGCATTTTTGGCTTGCTGCATTGAAACATGTGATATTTTTGCGTTTTTTAGGCGAACGCAAACGAAAAAAGTTCTGCAGGCTATGTGTGCTATGCGAACATGTTTTCCTGAATTGTTTTGCGAATCCGGACCCAAAGCGGAAACTAACTTTTACAATATAAATGTTTTAGGAAAGAGTTGGAGCAGAAAAGAGAAAAAAGTGATTTTCAACTCCTGGAAACTCAACGCTTGCTTGAACAGGAAAAAATGACACGGTAAGATCGAAATTAGTGGTTTTTTGAAATTATTCAGACCCATTAACTGCTTTAAAGTAGCTGTCTCAGTAAGAGTTGTCCCTTGTTTAGATCTTTTTCTAGGCTCTTATGTATTTTGTTGGCACTTGCCTTTTCCGTGACGGATTCACGAGGCCATTTTTAGCCAGCACAATAAAGTTAGAGCACTGCACCGGTGTCGCAGAGCTCAGGGCCCGAATCCCGGCAAGCCTCAATTTATACAGGCTTTCTTTTCGAAAGTGCATGAGTTGCAAATTTAACTGTTGTTATCTTCTCTGCCCAGTGGAACCCCTACTTACGGCCACCTCGGAAATACAGTCACCTCGTTATTACGGCCACTTATTTTGGCCCAACACAACGGTCATACATTTTCCTATAGAAACCCTCGTTAGTGCGGTCACCGGTTAATACGGCCAACGGCCACATTTATAAATCCCAAACAGTAGAATCTTTTGTAATTTCACCCCCTTAATACGGCCACTCGTTCAAAATTTAGAAAATTGAAATGCCTGTGATACGTCAATTTCACTGACCAGGCAAGCTGAACATGTTCTTGTATTGCTGTTAGACCACAGTACACTTAAAATCCATTTGTGGCGGTGTAATGGCCCATTTTTAAAAGTGTTTTACGTACTAGAGAAAAGTTTTAGATAGTTTTTGCAATTACAGTACGCGATATCTACATTCCGGTTGTTTATTAAAGAGGACAGTTGTTCAAGAAGTGCGATTGCGACGTATGTTGCATTTGGCATCCCGGCCGGCTTAAGTCATTAAATTTTACCCTGTCGCGGTGATACGGTCACCCCGTTAATATGGCCAAATTTTTATAACCCATTGGAGACCGTTTACTATAAAAGGGGTTCCACTTTATTTATTTCATCCCGCAGTCCAATTATAGTTCATATTATAGTTCATATAGTTCCAATTATAGTTCATAATTGAAGTTCATATATTCATCTTTTTAAGAAGCAATAAGTAGTCATAAAATTTAAGCTTGGTAGTCATAAATCCTTTGCCAGGAAAAGGATAAATTCGAACTTTTTTTTTATTATTATAGGTAACACTTTTTGTAACTTTCTTTCCAGGTCAAGCGCTGAGGAGAAAGTGAGTAAACTACAAGAGGCTTTGGAAGAAGTACAAAACACTCACATCAAGGAAGTGGATGAGATGAATGCGCAACTGGAAAGACAAAGAGATCGAACCGAGGAGCTGACAGAAGCGGTAAGCACGCTTGTCTCTTTCATCTTTCAAAATCGACTGCAGTTTAGATACAGCTACTGGATTCACAGTCTGTCTCGTTGCAGACACTACACGCATTTTTGGTCCCGACGAAGACTACGAACAGTCTCTATTTTTTCTTAGCCCGTTGAGCGAAATGCGCGAGAGAGACGAATTTGACCACGCGCGTGATCGAAGAGCGGCCTCACCGCTCCACGCTCGAACACGCGTGCGCTTCCCTCACTAAATCTGAAGTAAAAGAGAGACTGTTGGCAGTCTAGTTAAGACCACTCGTTGCTTCTACTTGTGGTGATGTACTTGGCCATTTTGAAGTTGTGCTTCAGACTTCGTCATTGTTGAGTCAAATTGCATTATGTTACTCAGTTTCTCTCAAAGCTTCGTAATAGCAAATGCAAAAGAGATAATGACCTGTAAAAGTCCTATCGTGCAATTGGAGACAACAACGACGCAATATGAAGCACAGCCCCAAAATGGCCACTAGAACAGCTTCTTATTTGTCTTGCTCGCTTCTTTAAGAATCGAAGCCGTGCATAAGTCATGTTACCTGATTAGGAGTGGAAACCTATGCCAGTTATGGTAGATTAAGATAGTATGATAGTTCATTTCCACCAAAAAGTAGGAAAAAGATATAAGGTGCGTTTTACAATAAAATCTAGAATAATTGTTAATTTATCCTTGACCTCTTCAGCTCAGCGAGGCGGAGAAAAAATGTGGCATGGCACAACTGGAGATCAAATCCATGGAACGCAAACTTCAACTTGGAACTGAAGAAAACAACAAGCTGCAAATCGAGATCGAGCGATTGAACAATCACACCTCCAAACTGAAGGCCAGCAACTTTGAGTTAAACCAGAATATTGAAGCAGCTATGGAAAAATGTGAAGAACTAACGTGTGAACGCGCTTCGCTAGCTGAGCAGTTGGATCTCATGGAGGCGTCCCACGCGGAAGAGAGGCTGAAACTGGAGGCTACCAATTCACAGCAGACTAAACTGATTGACTTTCTGCAGTGTAAAGCTGAAGGACAGGCGCCTAAAAAGAAAAAGGTGTGGACTTTTCTAAATGTACTTAAAGTCGGCGCTAGCGGGGAGGGGGGGGGGGTGTCCTGTGTCATGGTGAGCTGCTCAGTTTTGGTTAAATCTGAGCTGAAATTACAACTAAGTATTATCAGACATCTTTTGTCATTCTTGGAATTCTGGAAAAAAGGATATCGACTGATTCTATCAAAGGTAAAATAAAGCGTGATCGGTTTGGGGTCTTTTTTGACAACGTACCACGTTTACTTGAAAAAATAAGCTGTAATTCCTGTCCATCCTTGCCATCGAAAGCCAAGGATGACACTTATAATTGAGGTACAGCAGGAGAGTAATTTTAAAATAGAACTAAACCATTATTTCAGAGTTTTCTTTTATTTTAATTGAACGAGTTTTTAAGGTTTTAAAGTAATTCCAAAAAATCAGGACATTTCTTCTTTAAATTTCGATTGCTTGCCAGTGCGCGTCAAAGCGAGAAAAACCGTTTATATAAATATCGTAAATGACCAAATAAACCCCCGGGGCGTCTATTTGATTTTAGGGGTCCAAGCGGGGGTGTTTCATAGATAGGAGGCGTTTATTCTAATAACTGTAACAAGCTCGACAAAACTAATATGCTTTCGGCGAAAATATCAAGAGAGTCTAAAAATAGCGGAATATCCACTACATCAATTGATACGTCTACGTCGGCTAGAGATCGTTATCGCTCTTTTAATTCTGAACATCGATGTCAGAATCTTCGCTCGGGGTTGTTGTGTTGCCAACATTAGTCTATCTTTCTTTGAACTTGACATTGAACAAGATGAAATACGCAAAGCCCTATTAATGATTTTGCTCCTTTTTACTAAAATTCCTAATATTTTGGAGTAATTCTCATAGGGGGCGTGTATTAGAGAAGGGCGCCTAATACAATTTTAACAGCTTAAAGCTGTTAAAATTGAGAGGGGTGTTAATTATATCAGAGGCGTTTATTCGTTTAAAAATTGGCGTCTATTAGGTCATTTACGGTCCACAGACTGTTTACAGGTAGCCATCACGACACCTGAACGCGGATCATGAGGTTATCCCTATATTAAGATATCTCCTTACACAACCCATCCAGCCCAGGAAAGGTTTACCACACCACCTGGGTCTTAACGTCCCCTAGTTCAGTTAAGGTTTTCCGAGTGTTCGTGCTTTCTTGTATAGAGCAGTTAAGGATTTATAAGAGCGAGAGACGTTCTTATAAGCTTAAGCACCATGGAAATCGTTCACAAAAAGCTAGCGCCCTACAGCGTCTGCAATATTTTGCCGGGCTTGTCTACACTGTAAGAACGTACGAAACGTGCCAAGAACAACAAGATATCAAACAGTATAGTGCAAGACAACGATAGGGAGAAAAGAATTGCGTCACAAGTTCATTAGTACATCAGGGTAAAACCAAAATTTTGAAAACTTAGTACAGCCATGTCTACTCTCTCCTCGCCGCTTGGGATGTTTCGCGGGAAACTCTACTGGCGTGGAAAGACTTCTGCATTCGCAGGCCTACTTGTTTTCGCTTTTGTATTTCTTAATCATCCCTGTTTTAAAAGCATTATCAATTGTGAAAGTCATTTGAATAACAACTCAAAGTAACACTATCGTGTGACCAAAGTTCACGCGTTTATTTTCAATAGTGGAAATTGGTTTAACGTTCAGTGTTCAGTGAAATTGTTACGTGTTCTGTTTTGTTAGCTGATCGGCGGTGGTGGAAAGTCATGGCGCAAGAAACCAGAAAACAGCATCAACGTTGTTCCACAGCAGTGGAGAGATTTACAACAGGCGCTAGAGAAAGAACGAGCATCCAGTATGAAGTTACAAACTGAGGTCAACAGGATGCGACAGGAAATACAGACTGCAAAAATGGAAGGTATTTCAATGTGGATGATCTAGGGAGTCGCGAAAGGCCGACGACTCTTCAGCTATCGCAGCTTTTTGGTGGTCTCACAAACATAACCTGAGAAAACAGCCGACTTTTCGCGACGCCACCACTTGTTTCTCCTCGAAATGACGTCTGCCAAACGAGCGCAGAAATTTCATACTGATGACGCTTCACTACCCAGATCTGGGTAATTCTTCTGATTGGTTGTGCCGCGCGGGAAATTTGCTTTAACCAATCAGAAGCACTACCCAGATCTGGGTAGTGACTTGTCATCAATACAGAATTTCTGGGCTCATTTCTCAGTCGTCATTTAGAGGGGAAACCAGTGGTTGCGTCGCTAAATGTCGGCTGTTTTCTCAGGCTATCACAAAAAAAAACTTATTCTTGCTGAAAATTGGAACGGAGAACTGACCTAAACTGACAACAGATATATTGAAACGAGTTATGGGACGTTTTGATTAAAAACTGGTTTTTCATTGAGTATTAAAACAATAAGGCATGCATAGCTCAAAGGAGATGAATAAATCTTGTTGTTTTCTTTTATTATTTAGCTGCTCATTGGAAATCCCAATATCAAAATGCCGGCTGTGCAACTCCCAAACCAACCCAGTCCTACGCGGTGCTATCAGCAATTCAGCAGTCACCAAGCAACCAACAAAGTCCGCTGATCGCCCAGACCCAGTCCAAGAATGCTAAAAATGCTTCTCAGGCTGATCGTGGTACAGCACGTAGGCCCAAAGAAAGAATGCATCACAACATCCCGCATAGGTAACACTCACCATTTAAATCTAGAGGTTGTTCAACCCCTTTCGTAATGAGTGTATCTCTTCTGTAGAAAATGACGTTTGTCAAGAATAAACAGTTTATAAGATCTTTCTTGTTTTAATGGCTTTCGCGTTTGAAAGAAATGAGAAAACTAGTTTAAAAATGAGGATGCGGACAATGCTCATTTGGCTCAAATATAAGCTAAGATATAATTGGCGATTTGCAGAATTCAATTAATGCGAAGAAACGTTTTAGCTTTGTAAAAGACAGCTAAAAGCGTGATATAGTCCACTTAAGCTTCGGTCGATATTAAGAGCGACCTATCACTAATAGTGTAGCTTACGCCAAGTCGACACTAAACTTCTGGTTAAGTCTGTCTGCGAAAGAGCGCTGAAATCCTTGTTCTAGGCGCCATCTGTATACCAGGATTTGAGCACACGCCATGATTGGCCTGTTTGACTTGCCAATCAGGTTGAAAGGAAATTCGAAACGCCTTTCCGGTAATTAGTTGAGTCCATTGGGGCGAGGCCCAGAAAAAGGATATAGGCGGTGCTTCACAGACTTTACTAACCGGGCTTAGATTACGCCTGTGGCGCAGGTTGTAGGTGATGTTTTACGAAACGACTCACAATGACGATTTTTAGCGCAACACAGCATTACAACGTTGTTCCAACATTGCAACGCAGGGTTGCGCTAAAAATTATCGTTGCGAATCGTCCCGTTATAAGAGTGGGGCTACTTTGCGTAACGAAAAGTCCGCCGACTGGAAACAGCATCATGCAGAAAACTAAGAGTGTCAGAAAGAAGACAAACCAAACTTTCTTTCTTCATTTAGGTTTGTGAACGCTTTGAACATGCGCGCCACCAAGTGTGCCATTTGTTTGGATACTTTGCATTTTGTGCGGCCTTCATCTCGCTGCTCTGGTATGATTGTCATTTTACGATACTTAATTAAACTAGTATTGTATGCCTTGAGAATGTTAAACGTTATCACGAAGAGACATTTAACCTGGTGTTTAAGAAATAACTTTGACCATGGTGATTTTTCACGTTTTTTGTAGATTTTATGATACACTGGAATACATGGGACATTACTGGAATGCCCTTGAGTTTTAATGTACTGTGGGAGATTTTTTTTTTTTTTACTTTGCGATGTGGTATACAGGAGATCACCAGGAATTCTCAGTATCAAAAAATAATTTCTACCGATTGTTATGTTGTTACATAGATGTTAAAAACTCGAACAGAGAAAATGCTACTGAACACAACACTAACAGAGATCATGGAGGACTCGATCAAGTTATATTTTGGAAGTTTTAAGATCAAAAGCGTACAAAGCCAGTGCTCTATGAATAATAATTATTGCATTGACTCGAAAACCTATCATTAGTGTAGTGTATTTACTCCAATAAGCGCCGCATTTAAGGTACGAAAATTAATAAGCGGTGCTAATTCGAGTGAATACGGTAACTTTTCTTTTGTTACCGCAGAGTGTGGCCTAGTATGTCATGTAAAATGTTCACCAAATGTGCCGCATACATGTGGGCTGCCAAGCCAGTTGGTGGAACACTTCACCGAGACTCTTCAGGAACAGAAGAATGACGAGAA